>NC_046984.1:4917408-5212408 GCF_009769545.1 Cyclopterus lumpus
TAAGTATGAATACGCTTAACAAAAATCTAAACGCAACGTTGAAATAAAAGGAAATATTTGGCCACAAATTTATTTAAATCCTTGTTCGTGAGCACATCTCCTGGTGCCAAGTTAGTCCACCTTTGTGACGGGCGTGTCATATCACGAGGCTGATTAAACAGCATCATTAATACGCCGGTGTGTCTCAGGCTGGTGACAACATTTATCAGCAGCAACAACATTTATCAGCAGGAGACAGACGCCATCGACGATGAGCTTTTTGCCGGAGATGACAATCAGACCGATGTCGAGTCGAGGACCCCGCGGAGGATTCAATTCCTTTGTTGTGATGAGCAAGGAGGGAAGACGAAACATCGGCACAGACAGGGAGAACATCTATTTGTGTCTTTGCGTCCAGGTGCCTGCGGTCTCTGTGTCTCACCCGTGTCTGGTACTCTGCTCTGCCTGAACAGTGTGACTCACTGCTGCTACAGGTGCTGGCATGTAACTGGAGTGGCATTCGGCCTACTGGCAACTTTGGTAAACTATTCCGATTGAGGAACATTTTAAACACAAGAGGCAATAAAAGTGAAAAGCTAGGAAGTTGAAAACACAAAACAGGTCCGGTGGTCGGGCCCGCCTGGGAATGTTACCCAGCTATGCTAACCATAGATGTTAGTGACTTCAGTGCTAAAGTGCAGAGGCTATATGTTCAACTCCATCTGCATCCAATGGACAGATGAACAATGAACATATAGCCTCAGTCATTCTGTATGGCACGGGCAACTCGTGGCACATGATTAGATAAGATAAGCCTCAACGCATTATTCATTATTCGTCGACACCGCGATCTAGAACGGACCGTATGGAGAACAAGTTGGAATTTAAGAATCAGCCTCCTTCGTTTACTCAGAAGGATTTTTGACCAGCGGATGCACGACAGCGACAGAATGTACAGTCTGAAATAAAAACACGAATTCCACCAGGGATTTAATTAAAATCCTGTCATCGTGTGAATAAACAGAATTCCCATTGAAATTACAGTTGTCATAGAAAAACACAACTGTGTTTGATGCTTTGCAGACACACAAATTTGCTGTACACTATGTCCAGTTTGGAAAAATAAAACAATACAATATGATACAATATAAATATATGCTTCTCTTGAACACTACCTTGGGTAGTTGAGGTGCATCGTTGCCTCTTCCAGTCTTTATCATTGTGACCTTGTCCAGGTCGCCAAAGTCTAATTGGACATTCCTTGGTCAAAGATTTCTGCTGACCGACAAACAAAGAAAGAGTGAAGTCATTTGTTGTGCAGAAGATCCAATGTCCTTTACTAAGATTTTTTGAAAGGGTGTCATAATCAGCTCTGAGCATGAAGCATGCAATTCAATGTTTGGTGATAGTCTTAAATAAAGTTACAATTAATTCTTCATAGTTTATTGCAAAACATTGAAAGTAATCTGATCTAATCTAACAAGATCTGTGAACGTAATATGTGGAATCAACAGTCTACTCTCACAAGATACACATTATATAATATTTTGGGGTGACTGAGGCTTTTTTTTCATTTTAAAATAGCATGTATTAAATACTGTGCAAGTATGTATGAATGCTAAAAAAAAAAAGCAAAACAAAGCTATTTCATTTCAGCCATTTAATCAACAATACCTTTTTAATCATTTTAACATTTCAGTCCGTAAGCAAGAGACACAATTATTTCATATTTACTCTAAGTCATAATTAGTTTTTATAATTCAGTATTTATTGTATGTCAGGTCAGTGGTTTAAGGAAGGTCAGTTTGTTCCACATTTAAAATCAAATGTAAACCCAGTCCCCCATCAGGCAGATATTGTCAAAAGTGCAGCAGATGCAGACTGACAGAAACAGATGGAGGGAAACGATCGCTTTCTCCTTCGAGTGTTCCGTACTCGGTGATCTCTCGAAACGAGACTCTGCCATGATGCAATGGCTGACTGCTGGAAACTCCGTGGGAAATATGCGCTGCATATTCAGCGGAGTGATGGATACATGAATCACTGCAGTGTTGTGTTCTTGGTTAACAGGTTTACTGTGTTCTCACAGGGTAATCCCTCACTAACTCAGGTTACTGTGAAACACGTTGACATCCACTGTGTGCCTGTTCGTGTGTGTTTGTGTGTGTGTGTGTGTGCGTGTGTGTGTGTGTGTGTGTGTGTGTGTGTGTGTGTGTGTGTGTGCTCTGGACAAATTCATAAAAAGAGTCATGGCAATCTCCTGTTTTAATGATACTCACTTGTGATGTCCTGTCCTGCGGCACACATCATGACTGTGTGCTCTTATATAATAAAGGAAAAGTTGGGTTCTTGGTGGGATTTGTAACTACATATCACAAACCCATGGATGCCTTCTCGTTATGCCAAACATTATCCTTGAATTGGTGGCCGACGGTGAGTTTTCAAATTGGCCAGAATTGGCCAGATCTCTTGTTGTTTGGCATTTAGTTGCAGGGGGTTGGTATTATTGCCTATTGGGTGTCCGACAATTGAACTGATATCTGGCACGTCCAAAATTCAAGCTGTCTTGCAGTTTCAACAGTTCTGTAATTTTTTACACAACTGCAATCACAATATTTGCATCTTCCATGCCATGTACCATTCCAAAGCAGTCACAAAGTGGCACTTTAGGATATAATAAGGAGTTTGTATTTGAACCATGCAGAAAGGATGATAAACCTAGGTCGAAAATATTGTTGTGGTCCGCCTGCGGTGTCTTGTAACAATGCATGTACAACCTCAAAACTGTATTTCACAATCATGTCACATGTTTCTTCAGGACAAACTGAATATATTATAGACAGGAATTCAAACTAGCAACTTTCCCACTAACTATTAACTAAATCAGATTGGATTTGTGATGCCATTGAGGTTGTGTTGTGATAGTGTCATAGTGATGTGGGACAACTTCCCGAATGCACCTCTGTGTTAACCAATAGATGATTATTATTATGGAAATAAAAGGCCCCAGGGCATCTTTTCCAAACTCAGACTAATTAAATGCATGCTGTGCATGTCTGGAAACAGCAATTTATTTCAGTCTGTGACTCATATTCCAACACTGTCCCGAGGCTGTGTCCGCATCTATCTTGAGCTGCATTGTGAATGATGAATACACCTTGCCTGTCCCTGTGCACGACTGTAAGACATTACTTCATACGTCCTTCTGGTCTATCTTTAGCCACGTAGTCGTGAGGCTGCCCGTGCTGTTGTTGTTGTTTTTCATAAATAGCCCAACGCTGAGATAAGACAATGCTAACATTCAGATCTTGGTGATTAGCATGTTTGCTATCTTTGTTTAGTGTGTTAGCATGCTAACATTAGCACAAAAACACAAAGTGCAGCTGAGGCTGGTGGGAATGTCATAAGTGTTGCAGAAATGTGGTCATAAACTAAAGTATTGGATGAAAAAGACAGTTGGATTTATCTTATGTAGACGATAATGTTTGTACAAAATTTCAAGTGGTTGACCGACTGATTTTAGGAGCAGACAGGAACATTTGTGTGGCAGGAGTAAATGTACCAAGGAAAGCCATTTTGTGCCAAAAGTTAGAGGCGTCAAACTGAAATATCCCATTTGAGACCTCGATAAACAGTTCTCAGATGTGTATATAGTTTTCTCAAAGTGGTTGAGAACCACTGTTTTAAAGGAGCAGCAGAGACTGGACACGGTCAAAATGAACTGAAACCGTCCATGCATCTGATGTACACAGAAGGCTTGCTGAATCCCTCTTTCCATGGCAGACAGTTACAGATAAGTGAGCACATTTGTGGCAGCTGCTTTTCGATATGGGATTACAGCGACATCATTCAGCCTTCCCTAGCTAATCACCGTTGCAACGTACCCCATGCACATACACAGATGTACACGCTTGACTGCCTGAAGATGAGGTAACCTGTGTCCATAAATCCTCACCGGGGAAATTGCCGACTGCAATGAAGACACAGTCTCTTGAATAAACTGTACGAACTCGCTATGACCGGACAGTGGGCGAGCTAGCGAGCTAGCTAACCTGGTTTCCAAGCCAGCTAGCTTGGCAAAGCTGTAGCGATTGAGTAGCTCTAGCATGTTCCCTCGCTGGTTAGCACAGAGGATATTAATGTTAGCAGTGTGTGTGTGTGTGTATACAAAGTAAATGTGCAGTACTTTCTCTTACATCAGTTGTGTGTTATCCGTGACTCAGGATAGAGGCAGAGAGGTTGGGAAGGGAGGAACTTGTTTTCCTTTTGCCTGCATGCTTATCCTCCTTTATGTTGGATGTGAATGAACATAGTGCAGTAGATCCACGTGGCCCATCCTGACTACTCCACAGGAAAGTAAACAAACAGAGCAGGGCCCAGTGTGTGTGTAATGTGCGCGTCGCAGCGGGAGGTTCTCCTCACTGTTTGTTGACGTTCTTTGGCTGAGTGGAAAAGGAGGCTTATTTTAGTGGGATTGCATAGCTGGAAAGCCTCTCGTCTCCACAACAGAAATATGGGAAACCCATGTCGCTCCATGCACAAGTGGAGACGACAACTGCGACAAACACATTACTGTCAGCCCAGTCAAACACCAGTGAAGATTAATGAAGAGTTTATTTCCAGTATTGGCAATCAATCCATTTAAATGAGGCCGTTAGGTTTCGTGTTCAAATATTGTCCCATGTTTCCCACAACACCAACATTACAACAAACTAGGGGAAGGGTCATGATCGATGTACCATGTACGTACATATGTATATGTACTATGTGTATATATACATATATATATATATATATATATATATATATATATATATATATATATACATATATATATACATATATATATGTTTTGTATTCTGCATTGGTCTGTTTGTTCTAAGAATACAGTCTACTCAGTTCCCGTCCAGTACAATCTAACCCAACTCGATCACAGCCCAGTAAAATGTAGTTCATCCAGGTCTAGACAATTCATCCAAATATAGTCCAGACCAGTCCAGTTCAGTCATTAGTCTACTCCTGTGCAGATCCTTCTTCACTTATCCAGTCAAATCAAATCCAGTCCAATCCCGTAGAATATAATCCAATCTAGTTCAGTGCCTTCCAGTCCAATCTAATGTATAACATGATGGGACATGACCCAGTGAGATGACATGTATTTAGGGAATATGCCTTGGAAAATTCATCTGCCTTTTACACAATTGCAATCTATACACTACAGACGCCCCCTGGTATATGGTGATACGACATTAAAGCACTGTTAGGAATATTGTAGAGATAATAACAACAATGAAAATGATCCTGGGCTTTCGTGGGATAATCCTCACGGGATGCAACGCTTTTTATTATTGTGACATCAGACGATAATCATGCTGCTGACTCCGTCTGCCTTTGCAACGAGTTCCAGTGACTCAGGAGGAGACAGACAGACAGACATAGACACAGGCAACGACAGCAACAAACCCCCAAAAAAGAACAAAAAGACCACCATCATTCTCTCTGACTGTCTTGTCCTATAAATAGCCCAGATCTTTGTCTGGTGGTGTTACATGGAGTCTTACTGCCCCGGGCTACTTCACACAATGGAAGCATTCAAAACAGCACCGCTCAGTCGCTATGTGAGTGGACGCGGTTAGTATGCAGCACTCTAAGGAGCTGTATTTAAGAATCTGAACATTACCATTGCATCAAACAACTTTATTTGTCGATGTAAAGATATAGTGGAGTGATGTCGACCTGAGCAGAGAATTGAAGTCACTATGTGTGTTGTTATCCAAGCTTCTCCTTGCTATGTTGACTTATAGCCGAGGCGGCCGCACGTCCTCTTAGCGCATGTTAGCGCATGTTAGCGCATGTTAGCGCATGTTAGCGCATGTGAGCACGCCCCAGCGGCTGGCTCACGGCCGTGCTCGGCCCTGCTCGGCCCTGCTCTGTTGCGGCATTTAAAGCCAACGACGCCGTCCCGACTGACAGCGTCATTGCGGAAGCAGAGCCCCACCCTCGAGCTCCCCCTGGAATAAACACTGTTAGCTCTGTTAACACATTTGCTATAGTTTGGGCTGTTAGCGGCATTAGCCAAATTAACTGTGGCTCACTGTCGCCATGTTGAGAACAGTTAGGACGCAATCAAAAAATGCTCCCAATCTTGCACCTTCAAAGATTTTCCAGAAAGCGATAATGCCATATCGACAGCCTGAAGCTGCAGAAACCAGCATTTATACACATGCACACACACACACACACACACACACACACACACACACACCACATGGCTTTGTTTGGGTTCCCTGGTCCTTTTAGTGCAATAGAGTGGATTGCTCGGCAACTCATGATGGATGAGACTGCAGGAGAGCCATCAGGGTTATGGTGCCCTCAGGTCAGGTTAATGACACAATGTAACAGATGGGCCCTCACTAAGTCATATGAGGGCGTCTGTTAGCAACTACGGCCGACTATTATTTACTTAACCACATCATTGCACACATTTACACATATTCCTGCAGCATGGTCACTCCTGGGCTCAATCGCTATCTCCTGCTCGCCTCTCTGTTTCCGTGGATGGAAAAAATTTCAAGTGGATGTTCTCACAATTAGGATCCATATATGAAAAACTCATTGGCAAGTTAACTTTGAGACAATAAAAATGCACAGTGAACCAAGACCCTCATCAGGAAGAGCGTTGAGACTGAGTCAGTGTGGAATCTGCCGGAGTACTTTACGCACAGCAGGAATCCACCCTATCGATCTCCCCTGATCCTCCACCCTCTGAAAATTGTGGATGTATACCCGGACACCTCTAAGTTTCCATAATGTATAGCGCACACAGCAGAATGCACATAGTAACTTCATTATTTGGCCTGAACAGAGACACCAATCCATAGAATGGACCAACCAAATATTGCTATGCTGGAGTAATGGTACCTGCCAACAGGCTCCCTTTGTGTTGGAATCATTTAAGTAATCACAGCATTATTTATGAAAATACACCTTGTGAGCACAATAGTCAGGGTAACATAGCTCTCAAAATATCATAATATCGAGTTCAACAATAATCCAAAATCTATAGGTTATGACACCTTCCAAAGAAGCCATGTCTACATGTGAGCCCTCATCATTACGCCAATTTTATGTAAGCAATTTGCAATAGTTAAAATGGCAACGAGGAAATCAATGGAACATTTTTATTACATCCAGAGATGGCAGGTGCGGCTGGAAGACATGAGAAAGTGACAGCAGACGAGGGAAAAGATGATAAGAGCGGGAGTGGACCAACACTGTTTAGTAGCAAAGCAATGTTTTCTTTGCAGCAATTACGTAATAAAATGACGCATGTAACATTTAAAACAGAGAGTCCCGGCCCATGTTCAGGAAATCAGACATTTTATTCTCCTCATTGCTTACATCAGTTCAGTCTTTAGTGAACAAAACAGCAACAAGCGCTGCCTGTGGCTGCATAGCAAATCTGTGGTACCAGTCTGACCCCTGTTGAGCATAACAGTTATTGCAGCCTGCTTATAGTGGTGGAAGAAGTATTCTGATCCTTTCCATACGTTAACGTACTAATATCACACTGTATCGCAATGTAATAAATACTAAGTAGAAATGTTTTAAATGTAAAATCACTCAGTAAACACAGGAAATACTCACATGTGAGGAGCTAACGGGACATTTAATAACATGAAAAATGACTAATGGCTAATCATTTGGCTGTTGGCCTATGCATTGTTGAGTAGTTACATTTATAACAGTCCATTATATTTGAGGAACTCTTTGTATGTTTCATGTGCAAGAGATAATAACTAGATAACAACTTGAAAGCGTACATAGTAACTACAGCTGTCAGATAAATGCAGTGGAGTTAGAAGTAGAATATTTCAGTATATGAAGTGGCATGGAAAGAGTACCTCAAATGTGTACTCTAGTATAATTAATGTACTTGGTTACCTGCCTGATCATGAGACAAACAACCGTGAAAACTTAAATTCAGTTTTGCATTCTGGAAGATATTTGTGTGTGATTGCACGAGATGTGTGATTAATTAAGGAGCGTTCTAGTTAGTGCGTACCTTATGTATTATGCCTCTGAACAGGAACACTGGAGGTATCTGTGAGGTTGATAACAGCTCGGGAAATGTGGGCGATGAAATGAATGATTTAATGCTTCACACTTGAAATAATTCAAGCTTTGTTCAGTTGCAGCGCGGTTGCCATAGAAAAGCCGGGTCAGCATGCCAGCCCCCTGGCCTTTAAATAAAGTCATTGTTCCATGACACAAAAATATGTGACAATACTGTTTCAGGTCAGACCCACCTCCTAATGAATGCCACTGGATGTAGTGTACAGGAGAGAGAGAGAGAGAGAGAGAGAGAGAGAGAGAGAGAGTTGTTTGTGGGCGTTCTGTTCCAGAGTGGGTGGGATGTTTTAATGAAATTGGAATACCTATTAGTCTGAGTCACAGGCCTGTCTGAGCACACGGTGTCGCTCACGTATGCATGGAAACGTATTTTCCATTTGCAGCGAGGGACATAGTACTAGAGAGAGAGAGAGAACTAGATTGAGCAAAGGTGGACAGAACGCTATTAGGATTAATTATGTCTTCATCTTCACCATGAAATTGTGGGCAAATTGGTCAAAACCAAATCATCCTTATTTAAATAACTGTGCTAACAGTTGGTTGGCGGGAAGTTCAATGGGGCATTTTAAAGCATATTGACAGATGCTAACGTCCTAATCTATCTTAATGTACTCATTTGAAAAGATATGATGTGATGGCGTCGTTCGTCTGATTTCTCAGAAATTGTTCCCAACATAACGATGTCGTGCGTGAGGATGCAACGACAATTGTGTTGACCACGCTGTCAAACGGGGACGAGAATACCAACAATGTGTCTTCAAAATGTTCTGATGATGTACACAAATACTTTGATTGAAGACATTTGTGTCGGATATGGTTTATTCACACACAGAAAAAGTGCAGGGTAATTTTTTGTCTCCACTTCAACGAATGTAAAAACAACCTTCCAACAAAGAGCAGAACCCATTTCTGCCTTTAATTTATGTGTTTTAATTGCTTACTTTTGTTCCATTTAATGCACTTAAGGTATTAGTGTTTTTTAGTCTGGTTTAAAAAAAAAAAAAATTCAATAAAAGGGATATGAAAATGCACATTCTGCATTGCACTGTGTCACCAGAGATGATAGGTCCTCCGCTCATGAGTCGTCTGCTCCGCGTCTGGTTGAATGATGTACTGTTGTTAAAATGTACAAATTAGTTTTGGTCAAACTGTGGAATTTAAACTGCGGTTGAATTCTCTGAGTGCTTATTTCATGCCACATATATGTTTCATTGGTTTATTAAGTGTATTAGAATTAATTCCATAAATGTACAAATATCATGGAGGCATCTCAACGGTTTGCATGCCTCCTGTCATGAGATGGTAGTATTAGATATTATGAGGTCTTGTTTATTGGGATTAAAATGAGCCACATATTTACATTGTTATCTAGTAGTAATTTAATATTTAAAAACATGTAAAAGCTTTGGTGTGTTTTGCAAGAAATTTGGACAAGGTCACATTTGAACCTGATGATGATTCATATGCACTCCCCACTGATTAAAGCTTCATGATTATTTTCAGTGTTGAAATGTGCAAGAACACAAAATAAGAAATGCATCTTTAAAGTACTCATTTCAGTATTTCAGTTCTTTATTTTGATTTATATATTTCTATCTTCCCTTGATGCTCTCTTGCTCACCTGTATGACATTTCTTTGTGCCGTGTTGACCTGCTGTTGTCTCCTCCTCCTCCTCCTCGTCCTCCTCCTCCTCCTCCATTACAGAATGTCATGGTGGATTAGGTATTGACTCATAAAGAGAGGCTCTCAGGTTAAAATGTTCCTGCACTTGCACTGTGTTCTACCTGAGCGTATTTTGTTTTACTCCCAATGTTCCACGCCCACGCTGTTACCCATCATGCCCCGAGGTTAGTTCGGCCCGGCCTCACAGTCTCCACTCGGCCTCCCACCTCCATGCACAATGAAGTTTCAGGTGTCATAAACATGTGTGGAGGCAGACATGCTCTCACTGACTGCTTCACAGGAGGAAGACACAGTTAAATAGCTGAAGACCAGACAGTTAATTACAGGGCACGTAAATTACTACATTCCCTCTGACACGTCCTTCCTTTGACATTTATACTTTGTTTTATTCCAGGGGTGAAAACTATCAAATCAATGAAGCTACTTAAATGACTAGTGTATCGGATTAAAGGGGATCTCCCGCCAGATATGGAATATAATATTGTATGTATTCAGTATGCTAGATGCCACTAAATCCTCCAAACTGGCCCTTTAAATAAGCACAGCAAAAAACCTTAATCTCAACACTTATTTAGCATAACAAAACAATGGAATACTCTACATGGATGAAACACTGAGATGTTATTTATCAATGGGGGCAACAACGACCAATGTTTTTTTATGCGCATGGATATTTGGACATCTCCAGTGTAAGACTCCAGCTGGGGAAGTGAGAGAAGATAAGGATTTTAATGAGTTCAAAAGGTGCTGGGTTGTTTTTAGTTTTGAGTCCTTTTGGCTGAACGATGTAATTCGGTGTGGCTATGCGAAGCAGCAGGCTCATAGAGCGAAAAAAGCCTGCGGCCTGATCGGGAATCGTGTGGAATGACTTTTCTAAGAGATCGGACCGGCGCTTAGCCCCCAAAGCGCCAAAAAAACGGCGTGAAATTGTCCCATTCATTTGAATGGGGTTTCGGAAGAGAAAGGAAGGAATGTATTTTCACTCTTTTTACACCATTTATGGATCAAAACATAGGGAATCTTGTGCTGGTCCTCACATGTGT
Organism: Cyclopterus lumpus; assembly: GCF_009769545.1. Lineage (NCBI taxonomy): Eukaryota > Metazoa > Chordata > Actinopteri > Perciformes > Cyclopteridae > Cyclopterus > Cyclopterus lumpus. The sequence goes on from NC_046984.1 coordinate 4,928,248, forward strand.
CGATGGAATCCACAATGTTTCCCACATGTGTCAGGGGAAGCCTTAACGAGGGAGCAAGTCCACCTCTCTGCCCCATAGAGCGCCATTATATCTTTCACTTCAAAAATATTTCTCACAGACAGTCGTACCTGATTTCTAAATCGCCACTAGAGACACATTTCTTACACGACAGTCCCACCGTTCACAGTATCTGTTCATCAAGTCCTCTCAAAAAATATTGGCGAAAGAAATGGAGCTACGGTTAACTGACTTTTTGAGATAGTTTGATAGGTAATCCCTCCACGTTAAGCCTGGCAACTGTCATCCCTTTGAAGTCATCACTATGGCAACCTTTGATGTTGGCAGCAAACAGGTGTTCTAATTAGTGCAGTTTGACAGACACACACACACACACACACACACATACACAGATTCTCATTTATAATACTTAGTGGGGTCATCGCTGTGGAGGAGAGATATGGAAATGTGGGTGTGTCTCTGTGTCCACTAATACACACACAGGAAGGAAGCCAGTCAAGGAGGCAAGGAAGGAAGGAAAGGAAAGAAGGAAAGTAAAGAAGGAAAGGAAGGAAGCAAGGAAGGAATGCTAGTATTGTCTACCACTTGCATTTTTGGTTATAGATACCGAAAACATGTATGGAAATAAAAGTGCATGATGCCAGTGTACTGAACATCCACAACGTCATGTTTAAAGCAGTGTTGAAGAATCGGTCACTTGAGAGCTACCTAAGATTCAAAAGGTGAACAGAAAGCTGGATGCATGCACAGACTACATAAAGCACTGAATGATTAATATAGTTTGAAACTGTAAATAAAGAAAATAATAGACATGTTTAGCTTATTTCTTTCTTTGTAATATACCCACCTGTATTCAAGCCAGGATTGGTGATCAAGTGCTGACCAGTAAAACCTGTCCACGTCGTACCAACAGGACGCTGCCACATGGTGGCGCTGTGGATCCGCACATAAAAGGCGCTCATTGGCTGTTGGTGGATTCTTTATTTGTGAACACTGGAGATTGATACGATACAACTCATGTCAGTGAAGATACAGTATACAGTTAACACGTTTACACTGAATCAATCACCACGGATTTACACTGATGAGCTATTCTAAAATCTGGATATCAAGATAAAGTTGAAGCACTTCTTGAAAGCAAATTGAAATACGATATATATCGTCAACATAAGCAGAAGGCAGAGAGAAAACACTAAAGAAAGGTTTGATTGCGGCGGCTCAGCACAGAGCCAAGAACAATTGGCAAGTCTCTACGTAACATAATGACATATTTAACATTAACATTCATACAATATTCTGTAGAGTTGAAAATTCAATGCATACGTGCAATAAGAGATCCTACATGGAACCTCCGTCTCGAAGCAGCATTAGATCTGTTGAATATTTAATGAATCAATATTGTCAAGTTGTGTTATGAAGAGAGTGAGTGTGGTGAAAAGCGCCATAAAAAGCTTGTGCTATTTGTTGTTGGTGTTGTTGTTGTTGTGGTTGTTGTCAGCTGATTAAAAGGCAGTAACAGTTGCCACCAGTAGCGTGGCAGTAAGGTGGCATCTACCTCCTAATTGGCTCAGCAGGCTGTTATCATCTACTGTAAACTGGATCACCGGAGGATCATAATGGTTTGATGGTGGCCCGTAGTGGTCATAATAATTATAATGGGAGCAAAGGAGAAGGTCAGGTGACGGAGTCTGAAGAGCCACAAAGTCTGTTTAGGGGGGAGGTCGGTGTGGAGGGATGGGTCCAACAAACACAGGACTTTCACCCAGGAGTGAAGCTAAAAAGTCAACACATTGACTTATTTTAGGTTACGCAACTTACTTATCTTATGTATGTTACTTTAGTAACGTCGCCATAATACTTATTTCAACCCAAACCATGACCTTCTCCTAACCCTAAAGCCGTTTTGTTGCTTGAATCTAACCACAGACTTTTGTTTTAATTATTTTTGTTACCCACGTGTTAAAAACCGCTACCGCTTCACAAGAGTGCAGGTAGTTTTCCCGTTTGCCTGAAGCATTATATATCGTAGTGATAACAACTGGTATTAGCAATATGATGGGCTGATAACATTCAAAAGGGTGAATCGAAACAAGAGCATCTGTAAAACCAACAGAGTCTATCTGTTTGCTGATGATCTAGTGTTTTTATTTACTTAATATTGTCCAAAGTTACAGAGGGAGGTTCTTAACGTTAAAAATGCTTTGAGCGGAACAATCTGCGTATAAAAGGTAAAGAGCTCAAAATAAATTCCACACGTGAGTGCAATGATAGTCGTGATCACAAGTATTAAAAACAGTTATCATGTGATATCCTGTACATAAACAGCACACAGTGCCGTCTGGCAGTTTACATTAGGGGCAATAGTGTATCTGTACAAATATGTTCTTTTAAATATGTTTTTATCTGTACAAATATGTTCTTTTAGATCTATACTTTCAAATTGATTTCATATGCAACATATTTGTGTCCATATTCTTCGGTTTCAACGAGACAAAATACATTTTACAAACCACAAAGCTTCATGGCATGAAAATGACATTTAAAATATGTACATCACACTCATGGAAAAATGGATCGGACGAGCTGTAAAGTCGACTGTGTGTGTGTGTGTGTGTGTGTAGATGCATGTGTGTGTGTGTGTACAAGCATGTTTCAGAGTTATATTACATTCACAGTTGCAGAGGATAGGTGGGTTGGGGGAGACTTACTACTCTAATGGAATGTACCTGTTTTCTCTCTCTCCCTCTCTCTCTCTCTCACACACACACACACACACACACACACACACACACACAAGCATAAGGACGTGGTCTACGAGCGGCAGCAGCCGGCAGTCCGCATTTCTTTGTCGACGTACTGCTGCAGCTGAAACTTTGACTCATCGGACTCCTTCATGGTCCTGTGCTTCAGTTCTCTAAGAGAGAGAGAGAGAGAGAGAGAGAGAGAGAGAGAGAGAGGCAGCGTAAACATGGGGTGGCACTAACTCTGTATTGCGTGTGGTTTTTTTTTTTTTTTTTCTGACCACAAACTGATACAGAACGACTTTCCAGGAGCTTCTAGTTAGTTTTCAAAGTTTACTGAAATGGATGGAAGAGTGTCGCATTTCACATCATTTGAGCTCAAACTTAATAATATGCTTTGGAAGACATTTGGCAGTAACATGCGTCCATGTGATATCTTGTAACATAACCACGAGTTGGTGCAATTCCAGGATGGCCTGACACCACCATCTGATTTTAGAGGTGGATGCTTGTAGCAAGAGGAAATATGTCTGCATTATGTTGCTGTCTTTGCCATCAGATTAACAAACTGTCACCAGTAACTGTTAATTGCTTCCCTGTTTTTCTTCTTCTTTTTTTTACATTAGTTTCATCATCTTTATTTTCTGGTTCAACCGCCTGGGTTCGTACTTCCTGACAGATGGAACTAGAATGACCTCCTAGCGGTTGTATCAACCAGTCAAGTTGCAGCTTACATCAATGTCTGTACAAAATATCATTACGTTATCATTTTATTAAACATTTGTCTGAATTTGACATAATTAGCAGATGAATTTTTGAGTTATGGCAAAAATCGTGTTTGGTGAGGTCACGGTGACCTTTGACCACCAAAGTTGAATCATCCTTGAGGTCGAGTGGATGCCAGATGTAACGAAATTCCTTCAAGGCCTTCCTGACATCGCGTTCATGAGGATAGGACAGACTTGAGGTCACGTTGACCTTGTCCTTTGATCCAATCAGTTCAGTCCGAGTGGTCGTTGTGCCGAAATTGAAGAAGCTCCCTCGAGGTGTTCCTGAGAGCCTCCACACACTGACAGTAAAGTGTCCAAAGTAAGATGAGAAGATGTTTATGACTCTCATATCAGTCCATTAGATATGAAGCAACAGCCAGAACTTTTTTTTTTCCTTCCAATCGACATCATGGTAAACCCAACGTTCAAGTCTTATAGAAAGGAATAGAAAAGAATAGTGACCTTTTGACCTCTGTATAGAACATGAACTGAGAAACCTGGATTATCTTTCACTCTAAAAAGATTCATAAATCCAAGCAACGTATATAACATATATATCTATTTACATAGAATATAAAGTATATAAATAGATGCACAACACTTACGCCACAGTAGTCAATCTATAAATAGTTTTAGAACGGATCATTGTTGTTGACAAACATCATAATCGCCATTTCCAGGTGACTCCAGATTTGTGTTACCCATTTGGAGAGGCTCTTACTTTCAGCACCCGTGTGTTTTATGGAAATAAAGCACTCACAGAGTGAAATGGACTGAAGCGCGATGCGGTGGAGGAGTGACAGACGAGAGGGGATGGAGAAGTTTGGAGAGAACCGGGGGAGGGGGGGAAAGAGAAGGTATGTAAAGAGTGAAAATGGGTGAGCATGAGCTCGAGGACGCCAACGAGAACAGAGCTGCTGTGTGGCAGACTGTCGGGCTATTCTTGGCAACACCCCATAATGTCAGCCTGTTGCCATAACGAGGCTATAAATGTAAAAACAACTCCCACACAAACTGTCCGACCCGACACATTTAAGTTAGACAGAGTTAAAATAGCATCCTCATTATGAAGACGTACATTTGTATGAGATGGACATAACGGGAGTTATACTGTTGGAATATATTGGTTTGGATACTAATCTCCTCATAAGAGTTCATTATTTCTGTCTCGTTCTATTTCAATGCGTAAGATACCATGGCAGTAGGGAACAAATGCAAATGTACGTCACGTCCCAAAGAATTAATCTTAATAACCCTCCTGTCCTCCATCATTACCAGACCGGTCTTGTTCATACGCGCTCGTTATTGCAAAAGTCTTCCATCTGCACCTACCCACCATTAGTGATGCAGACTTTTTGAAACGGAATAAAAAAGACCTCAAATAGCTTCACACACAAAAAAAAGTGTTGCGTGTTCATAAATCTCTGGGTTCAGCTGATGTGGCCTCTAAAACGACCTCAATCCGTTGTTCTGTAATGTTCTGTAATGTTATGTACTGCGGTTAATGGAGTTTACCTGCTTTAGCATTGATGCTGAAGTTGGATATGTTCCACTAGATAAAAACCTCCAGACAGAAGGTATTGTCCTTTCTTCAACAGCTGTAGGCTGATGCTATAACAGGTAACAAGGGGGTTGTGTGTCTTGTTTAGGCAACAACTACTTGGTTAGGTTTTGGAAAAGATCATGGTGTGTGGTTAAGAGAAGTAAGTAACCACTTATAATAACTTTACATACGTGACTCAAAATGAGGCCTTTTGTTTTCACAGGGACTCGATTAGGGTCTCCTGAGTCAAAGTCCTGGGCTTACTATCAGTATTCATCATTATTATTAACAAGTATGTTTCTCCACATCATGTCATTGACCGCTGAGAGTTCTGGGAGAGGATGTGGACATGGTGGAGGAGTACAGGTTCCTGGGTGTCTCCATCGACAGCAGACTGAACTGGAAGGACAACATCTAAACTTGATCCTTCTGTTGTTTTAGGCCAATTTCAAAACTTCCATTTTTATCAAAAGTTTTAGAAAAAGTGGTTTCAACACAACTCCTAGCTTTTATGAATCATAATAATATATTTGATCAATTTCAGTCAGGTTTTAGAGCACTTCATAGCACAGAAACTGCCCTCCTCAAGGTAACTAATGACCTCCTTTTAGTCTTTTAGACCTTAGTGCAGCTTTTGATACTGTAGATCACAACATTTTAATCGATGGCCTCAAAACCTGGGTTGGCATCAAGGACACTGCACTTGGCTGGTTTTATTCTTACCTTTTAGAAAGATCGTACTCGGTCACCATAGGTAATCACTCGTCTTCCACGACTCACATTACCTATGGTGTACCACAAGGTTCAATTTTAGGTCCACTTTTATTTTCTATCTACATGCTTCCACTCGGCCAAATCCTCCAGTGACACAACGTATCTTTTCATTGCTATGCAGACGACACACAGATATACCTTCCGCTGAGACCTGGTGACCCAGAGAGCCTGGCTGCTGTCTTAGATTGTCTCTCTGACGTTAACTGCTGGATGGCTCAACATTTTCTTCAGCTCAATAACTCCAAATCAGAAGTCATATTATTCAGTTCCCCAAACAATAACACCAGTCTCATCAAGAGTCAACTTGGTCCCCTGGCTGCTTATTTAAAACCTGTTGCCAGAAATGTGGGTGTAATGTTTGACTCTCAATTAAATTTTGAATCACAGGTCAAAAAAAGTGTCCATTCCTGCTTCTTTCAATTAAGAATAATCTCAAAAATCAAACCCATATTGTCACGCTCAGATCTGGAAAAAGTCGTTCATGCACTCATTTTCTCTCGACTCGACTACTGCAACTCCCTCCTTTCCGGCATAAATCAAAAATCCATCTCGGCCTCCAACTAGTCCAGAATGCAGCAGCTCGGCTTCTGACTGGTTCTAACAGACGGCATCACATGACTCCAGTCCTGGCCTCTCTCCACTGGCTCCCTGTTAGTTTTAGAATTGATTTTAAGATTTTGCTGCTCACTTTTAAAGCACGCCTGGGTCTGGCCCCAAGCTACATCATTGAAATGTTAGCCCCATATGAGCCAGCTCGCAGCCTTAGATCCTCCAGTGGGGCCCTTCAAGGCCCCCTTCAAGGCCCTTCAAGGCCCTTCTGGCCGTTCCAAAGTCAAGGCTTAAATCAAAGGGTGACCGTGCTTTTGCTATCAGAGCCCCTTGACTTTGGAACGACCTACCTGAGGGGATAAGACTAGCAGAATCAGTAGCTTCTTTTAAATCACTTCTTAAAACCCATTTTTATAGAACTGCTTTTAAGTGATGTCATCCTTTTATGCAGTTTCCCCTTGTTTCCCCTATTATAGTTTTTCTGTTTTATTTTGTATTTGTAATTTTCTATTCCTCTATTGTGTTCATTGCCTCATGTACTGTATACTGAAATGTTTACTTGTATTGATGTTATGTTTTTACCTTGCTTATATGTAGAGCACTTTGTAAACTCTGTTTTTAAAGGTGCTATATAAATAAATGTATTATTATTATTACTGTGTACAAGAAGGGAGGAGTCAACTCTTTTTCTTGAGGAAACTTCGATCCTTCGATGTGTGCAGCAAGATGTTGGAGATGTTCTACCAGTCTGTTGGACCAGTGCTCTGAGATGTTGGAGATGTTCTACCAGCCTGTTGGACCAGTGCTCTGAGATGTTGGAGATGTTCTACCAGCCTGTTGGACCAGTGCTCTGATATGTTGGAGATGTTCTACCAGCCTGTTGGACCAGTGCTCTGAGATGTTGGAGATGTTCTACCAGCCTGTTGGACCAGTGCTCTGAGATGTTGGAGATGTTCTACCAGTCTGTTGGACCAGTGCTCTGAGATGTTGGAGATGTTCTACCAGCCTGTTGGACCAGTGCTCTGAGATGTTGGAGATGTTCTACCAGCCTGTTGGACCAGTGCTCTGAGATGTTGGAGATGTTCTACCAGCCTGTTGGACCAGTGCTCTGAGATGTTGGAGATGTTCTACCAGCCTGTTGGACCAGTGCTCTGAGATGTTGGAGATGTTCTACCAGCCTGTTGGACCAGTGCTCTGAGATGTTGGAGATGTTCTACCAGCCTGTTGGATCAGTGCTCTGAGATGTTGGAGATGTTCTACCAGCCTGTTGGACCAGTGCTCTGAGATGTTGGAGATGTTCTACCAGCCTGTTGGACCAGTGCTCTGAGATGTTGGAGATGTTCTACCAGCCTGTTGGACCAGTGCTCTGAGATGTTGGAGATGTTCTACCAGTCTGTTGGACCAGTGCTCTGAGATGTTGGAGATGTTCTACCAGCCTGTTGGACCAGTGCTCTGAGATGTTGGAGATGTTCTACCAGTCTGTTGGACCAGTGCTCTGGACTTCTCCGTAGTCTGCTGGGGGAGCAGCATTGGAGCTGGAGACACCGACAGACTCACTAAACTGGTGAGGAAGGCCCGCTCCATCATTGGTTGCAAAGAGGAGGACACTGCAGAAATGACCATATTTAATAACCCGGACCACCTTCTCCACCACCTACTGCAGGGACAGCGGAGCACGTTCTCCAACAGACTGCTTCAGCTCCGCTGTCACAATGACAGATGCAGGAGAACATTCCTGATACAGGAGAACACGGGTGGACTTTTTTGTGACGGGTGGACTTTGTCTGCTGAGGTGAACCCTGTTGCTATCAGCTCTCGCTAGCCACCTGAGAGAATGGAAACAGACCGTTCTGTGATAACTTTGTGTTTTACTTCTGTGATAAAACCATTAAAAAGTTAACGTGTCACGTTCTTAGAAGTAGAGCATTGTCATACTGACTCAGGAAGGCCACCTCGATATCCATCTCAGGTTTGCGAAACATTCGCCACTGTGAGCTCCTGGGACACGGCCCCCACTCCAGTGTATTGACCTGAGTGTGTTTTAATGCCTTAATATTTTGCGGGCTTGTTTTGGAGTCAAAAATACAACACTAGAGCTATTGAACTCCGGGGGTCAGTACAGTTTTCATCACATGGAGCTTTTGAGAGTTTGTGCGCTTTGCCATTGTGCGTTCCTTCATGCTGTGGTGTTTTGTGTTTGTGTGTGACTCACTTGGCCACTGCAGTGAAGGCCAGCTCCACATTCAGTCCAGATTTAGCACTCGTCTCCATGAAGGGCACTCCAAACTCCTGCACGGAGAAACAGCTGTTATTAGTGTGTGTGTGTGTGTGTGTGTGTGTGTGTGTTTGTGTGTGTGTGTGTGTGTAAGCTCACCTTTGCCAGTTTCTCTCCCTCCTCTCGCTTCACCATCCTGTCGTGCGTGGAGTCGACCTGAAAGGCAGTTGACGCACACTATCAAGTTAGAAATTGTCATTCACACACACTCCTCGAAGTTTGTGGGCCATGTTTTGACATATACGTACATATATGTATATCCTCACTTTGTGTTATTTGCAATTTTTGGTTGAGATTTTCACGACTATCTCTCCTGAAAGAAATTCAAGCGGAGTATTTGGAGATGAATGTTCAAGAAGTAAGATGTATAAGATGTTGACTGCATTAATTACTCAATTTGGTTGACGTGGATGCAGGGCAGCTCCATATATATACATACTACATCTGACATTTGATTGCCTGACTAAACTGCCATGACTAACAGTTTCCTATTTTTACCATTTTAACAGACACAGACACAAGCATTTTTTGAGTTGTGTTTCTGGCTCCCTTTAGGACTCTCTTTACTCTTTTTTTTAAATCTCAGTTTTGGTCTCCACCAACTGCTGAGTTGCTCCACAGTGCTCAGCAACTAGTTGCTGCAGCATTCTGCCATGTGGCAATGGGCTGGTTGAGTACACTGACTCAATCAGCTGGCTCCTGAAGTGCAGAGCTGGAAGTGCCGATGGCCATCTGATACATTTTGAACATAAAGTGTAACATATTGACGGGTTAAGCTGAGATAATTAGATCTTACTGGCACTTCTCCAACAGGATGGCTTATCTGTTGAAATGACCAGTAACAACTCCAAAGTCATTTTGTGTGAATACATCTCTTTCCCTCCTTACAACCCCCCCCCCCTCTATTGAGTCCATCTGCCCATCTATATCCCAGTGTCTCACCTTGTTGCCCAGCAGCATGACGACCACGTCCTGCTGAGCGTACTCGTGGATCTCTGTCAGCCATGCCTGGAGACGGAGAGAGGGCACATAGTGGTGAAGAGATCCAAAGCGGCAAAGGAAGGAAAAAGAGCAGATAGGCACGACACGAAGGAGGGGTTGGAGAGAGATAGTGGTGAGAGAGGAGATGGATGGATCCACAGAGAAGGAGAGAGGGAGAAAGACAACAGATACGTTTGTTGTTCTCTGGCTGCAGTCCGCCCTGTCCTCCCCGACTCCCTCCAGATCCCCTCTTCATCCTTCTCCTCCCCTCCTGCATGCATCTCCACCCATCCGTCTTCTTCCAATTACAGGCCGGCAGTATCTTGGCTCTCCATTACCCGGCTTGGTTAAAAAAGCACTTCATGTCGATGCCCCGATACTCTACTCTCACGCACTCTCCTCCGAGATCCTAGTTCACTTTGCGTAGCGCGCATGAATACATAAGCCATTTTCACACAACTGTTATGCAAACTTTCGAAAGGCAGCGGGAAGCAGCTAAGAAACGGACCTACGCAAGATGATGAATGTGGCTAAAGAAAGAGAGAGAGAGAGAGAAATGGTTGCAGTCCTGCCAGATCTGATTAGTATCGGACAGGTCGGTCTTCACTGTCAGCGGATATTATGTCACATATTCCAGTACACCGATTAAAGTTAATACAATCATGAGGGTCTGCCTGTCTCATCAAAAGTAGATTGGAGATGTCTGGAAGCCTGATGGGCGTTTAAATAGGTTTATACATCATTTTGATAAAAAAAAAAGTATTTGCTGTGTTCTAAATGAGGAAGACCTCATCCTATGACACCTGCACTATATCGGAGGAGGTGACAATAACATTTATGTGTACAATAAGCCACGCGATGAGGAGATTTAAGTCCGATCATACGTTTTTTCTGCTAGTTTCAGTTTTCCACCTTTCCAAACTTCGTTCAGCGTCAGTCAGGCGGTCTGAAGAACTTTCAGCTGTCCATTACATTATTGCCAGAATAGGCCCGCATGACTTTATTCTCATTAAAAAACACTTTATTCTTGTGACATTACTTTGTCCCTCAAAATAATCCGACTTCCCAGGGAACACGGATATGTGGGATATGTTTTTTGAATGTGCGGATGGTTTTGGAACAAGAGCAGAAAATCAATCTTGCTGAGACACATATGAGCTTTTTAAAGCCACGGGGTTTATGAATGAATACAAATGTATTAATGTATCCTATTGGGTGGACATGGACATTTAGAGAGATGACAAAGGGTAAGTAAATCATGTCTACATGTGCATGTTGAGAGATGAAATGAAAAGGAGAAAAGTTGGCTGACAGTAGAATACATATTTCAAAGCTTAACAGAATGCCCAAGAGATATATTATATTTGAATATTTCTTATTTATATTTTGGCGCCTGAATTCTGTGTTATCCATCATGTGAATACAATATGTTGCCCCTCAACTCACTCGTACAGGGAACCATATTTTTAGGAGACCAAATAGTTCGCCGGACTAATACATTCGTTCATGTTAGCATTTCCTTAATGCAGTCAAAATGACATAATGATACAGAATATGAACCACGTAGCTCGTCAATGTGCGTCTGTCTCGTTATGATGACCATGAACAGGATTCTTAATGCAGGCTGCAATCATTTGCATTAAAGCCGAAAGAGCTTCGCTACTTTCATGTCTCTAATAAACCCAGATGAATATGGAAATAATCTCAGTTATGGTAATTACTGTCCCTTAACATTCTCTGAAAAGATATTGCATTGCGCGAGTGCACTTTTGTGTGTGATTAAGTCTACAACCAATCTTTGTATATTTTTGGGGGGCAGTGAAATACATTTTCAGATAGGGAAGACACTAAATAATGATAGGGAAGATAAATGATGAGTCACGAAGGATCACAGGATTTGTGTTCACTTTTTCTTTTTTTGGTTCACTGTTTATCAAAACGGACAAAGAGTCTGCTGCTAAGCCCGGATGAGAGTGAGGAGGAGATGGAGGTCGGTGTAATGAAATGGAGAGCTTACGCAACAGAAAGGTTGTGTCAGAGCACCTCTTTTGTTTGAGGGAGAACAGGAAGGCTGTGCTGTTATGACAGAGGGCAATGAGACATTTCATCAGTATTAACGATTGTATACAAGAAGCTGAAAAAACCCCAAAAAACAGAGTTCCTTTTATTTATTTAAATATGATTACATTCCAAATGTGTAACTTTTGGTCTCAGATCGTGGGAAGGAAGTAAATCTCTCACAGCAATTTCCGATGGAGCGAACCAAATTGAAACGATCCCAGCATGGGGTCTTAACAGCCATGTGGTCTCCAGAAGAAATGTAACCCCCACTGTATAACTGTAGCGAGGGCCAGCTGGGCAGACAGCTGCTGTTGACATGTCAAGTACCAATAAGCACGTATTGATCGCTTCATGCTGACAGGAAGGGCTGGAGGGAAATATATTTCATTGCTATCGAGTGAGACGCTCACACACGTACTGTACGGTACACACACGTTTCCTCCTGCCGGTGTATTATCGGACGAAGAAGCCTCGGATCAGCCGTAATCCCTTCTCTCGTGTGCAGGTTTACAGTATTCTGCACTCCCACCCCGGGGGGTTTACATCACTTCATTACAAAGAGATTAATGTATCAGAGTCCTCACCTTGAAGCCCCCCCTCCACCCCCACACGACTCTCGACAACACGCAAAACCTGCCAATTACTCGCACGGCCCTCGAAAGATCTCGGCGGCCTGTGGGCGGCTGGATGACGGGGGAAGTGAAAGTGGGAGAGCAGGCTTCTGCACCCCCGAAAGGGACCAAACTTCAAAAAAGGGCCCGCTGTCGACGCGGCGCGCTATGCTGCGTTCGCAAAAAATGTTCACGCGAGGAGATCCCATGCAAAGTCAGCTTGAATAAAGTTTAAAAATGAGGAAGTGCTCAAGAATTCATGTCATGACAGCGGGCTGCGCATTCAGAAACTGAAAAGAGAAGAACGATTTTGGACTTTTCAGTGACAACATTTTTTTTATAGAAATTACAAACTACAAAGTCGTGATATAAAATTGACTGTTCACACTGAAGGAAACCTCAAGCATCGCGTGACCGGATCGATCACCACGTCACCGGTCCTTCACTACTGTTTAATGGAAATCAACATCAGAGAGTTTGTTTTGCAAGTATCTGGACGTAAACCAAAGTGTAAAACAAATGTCTGCCAGAGTTCACACAAAACCAGATGTCAACCTCATGGTCACGCTACAGGGGGTGGGGTGTGGGTGGGGGGTGGGGGATCTCCAAAATCATAAGCAGTTTACTCAACTAGCTACAGGTTAAATCCCTACTGTTCATATGTGAGACCAATATCTACTTTCCCATAATGCTCTTACTTCATGCAGTTGTGAAAAACAGCTGTTAATCAATCAACCTTGACGTGAATGTGTGTGTGTGCGTGTGTGTGTGTGTACTCTCTCCTGGGTGTTGGTTTGAGGAAGCTGTGGTCAGATGTGAGTGGGACGCTGAGTGGGGAAATACACAGAGAGTCATATTAAGAAAGAGACTTGAGAAAGACATTAGTCCCAACTCAATGAGAAGTAAGATCCACACAGCTCTGCAGGTAAACAATGATTTATATATCTTTACCATCACTTCATGAACACCAAGGTTTTCACATGTCCGTGTTCTTCTGTGTTTAATAATTTCATATTTTTTTTATGATTTGGTGGTTTTAAAGTACTGTGTTTTAAGTTACCGACTGTATTCAGAGTTTATCTTTAGTTATTTGGTTAGAACTTTTATTCGTGTATGCAATACAGGACAAATGTATTCTGATCAACTTTATTCATAATTTTAAGCAACACTTTGTAAATATGACTACACAATCCCACAGATTAAAGGCTGAATTTATAATAAGCAGTAAAATTGAATTTTAAAAAGTGTAACGCTGCCAAAGCTTGACTATGCTTATCTTATCTCTTTCTGTTGTTGAAGTTAGCAAACTGTACGCTATTATATGGCTGAGTGATGCATTGCAGTTACAATAGCAAAGTATGTCAATAAATCACACGTTGTTGGCACAGCAGCTAGTATCTCTTGGTTGTGAAACTTCATTTAAGAAGTAGAGATGGACGTTTTCTGTTCCTCTTTTCAAAATGGAAACATCCCGGCCCCTCCCCCCGCCCTGTCACGGTTTACATGTTTCTCTCCACAGGGTTTATTGATGTCACAGACCTGACCAACGCTTCAAAGAAGATGAATAGACGCTGCGTTGCTATTAATGGCCAGTGTGGCGAGCTGAGTGAAAAAGTGTCCGATGCAAATCCCCGCGTGAGCCTCGGTGCACAGAACAGAGGCCCCGAGAACAGACCGGGACCGGGACCGGGACACGTCCCAACACCCCGAGAGCGTTCTTCCTCAACGGTCTCCGTCCCTGAGGCGACGCCACGTTCCCATCAGCGCCGGTGGTCCAGCGGCTTTTGCAGGTTTGGTACCTCGCCTGTGATAACTGTGAAGAAGGACAAGAAGGAGCCGCAGCCTCCTCAGCGTGGAGTATCCCTCCTCCTCCTCCCCCACGCAGCGTCACGTCCATCATTCAAACGGTACTCCTGCCCCACCATCGGGGTCTTCGGCTCATCCTCCTCGTCCTCGTCGTTGTCCTCCACTTCTTCCTGCTCCTCTCCTCCTCCTCCTGTCCAGACATCTGTCATCACCGGCCACGACCCTCTCGGTTGGAAGCTGCGCCCCAAGTCCAGCTCCACGTCCCCCCGGGCTCGCACCAACCGGCTGTCTCTGCAGATTCCCCTCCCAGTAATAATCCCTGAACCCGAATCAAGTCCTGGAACCGAGTCTCGATCAGTCCTCGCTTCTAATCCGGACCCCTCTCGCGAGAACAAACCCCCTCTCGGCCCCAAACCGACCCGTCGCCGCCACTCCGACTCCTCGGCCTTCCTCAGGTCCCTGAGGAACCCTCTGACCGCGGTGACCCTCGAGGAGCTCCGCGGCGTGCACCTCCGCGGCGTGCACCTCCGCCCGCTCGCCCTTTTGGACGAGTCGGACGACGTCTTCGTCGGCGGGAGCAAAGAGGAGGCGGGGGCGACCGCTCGGTTGCGCAAAGTCCCACCACCGGTTCCAGAAAAAACGTCCATGGCGAGACAAATAGCACAACTGATGACTCATTCACACCAACGGCCTTTTACAGCCAACGAGGAAATCCTTTACAGCAGTGTTGTAAAGCCAAAGGCCCGACGTTCACCCCAGACTGAGGAGCCCGGCGGACTGAATGCTAGAGTCACCGGTAAGCACGAGGAATAATCTCCAAATAATGACCTGAGGAGAGCGAATGATTACATAGCATTGCACACGCAGGGTCTGAGACATTCTCCAATTAACAGATTTTGCTTTAAAATCATTATTTCGGTGCGGCGCTCCAGTGGCACTGTTCTCGACCAAAATACAGATGCAGCTAACGGAGTGTCCATCTGACTTTTTTTGTCACTTTGAGCAATTTTAATTTGAAAAATCAGTGAGTTTTTTTTTTGAAAATCGCTGGAAGTGCTTTTCTTTTCTTTTCTTTTTTTTTATCAAGTGCTCGGTCAGCGTTTTTCTGCCAGAGAAGAATACTCTATGGACACAAAGGCAGAATTGAACATGCAGACGGTGTTCATGGGTGATTTTAAAACTCAAGAACAAACTGTTGAGCGCACATCCTCTTTGGAAGAGATATTAATTTTCCAACAACAACACTGTACAGTAAGAATGATAAAAGTATAATACATACGCTGCAGGGACGGTGAGAAACTGATGAATCAACTGGAATAATTAACATACTTCAATATACTTCTGTGGAGACTTGCTATTCGTTCGGTCAAATAATAATGAAGGATTCATTTTCAATTAGTTTAATCATTTATGTTTAGCCACATAGGATTAGAGTAGAGAAGGAACAACATGTTTAAGAATAAATAAAGAATGTCCTACAATAAGGGAGGGCGGAGGCAGGGAAATTGTTTAAAAAAAATTTAAGAAAAACATGAAGTACAAAAATGTGAATGAAGAATTATGACAATTAATGCAGCAGAGATTTATAATCACCAGTGTGGCTCGAGCTCCAAAAACTCTGGTTCCTACACTTCCCATAATGCCCAGCCTTGTGAAAGCTCACAGCTAAGATACTCCTCATGACGTCATCAGCAGTTCGTCCGTACACTTTAGAAAGTTCGGACTATGGATGACGTTATTCAGCCATAACAAACTAAACAGTTCGTAGGTGTTTATGTGAAATATGTCTTCAAAGTTTGCAGAAGAACTACTCGTGTATGCCCGAGTGCCTTTTACCCCGATTTGCTTTTGATTGGTTTCTGAGAGGAGGAGGGGGGCGTGACAGTTCCAGTCAGTAGTAACACTATTTTTTCGTTTCCGCAGGACTGCCCGTGGATACCAGCTGCGACAGGGAGAGGTCAACGCCACGCGTCCCTGGATGAGGAGACTTCTTCAACCTCCAGCCAACTAGGAGCAGTTGTACAGATTACGTGGGGTTGGCACATCGTGGTCCACTTTTTACTCAAGGATAAAGCTGATGGCTGCAGCGGAAGACGCAAATGACTATTATTACGTCGGCACTACGTGGCGTTTAACCTCTCCTCCACACATTCCCGTGAAATATCTGCTGTAAATATTTTTGCTGCTTTCTCTCTGTTTTGCGAATATGAGTTTGTTCTTGGTGTGAGTTCGGGCAAGTATCCCGTTTGGCAACCCTGTCTCCTTATAAGGACGTTCGCTTCCCGTCCAACTAAACTGCATTCTCAATTAAGCTGCGAAGGAAAACACATGTTCTGCAGAATAACAGTATTAAACACGGAATCACCGCTGAGAATTCAAACAAAAGATTGTGGTTTGGCTTTAAAAGTAAGTTTATATACCTTTAAAGTAACAATAAAGTAAGTCGATGTAAACCTTTTTTCATTATTTTTGGTTGAATAGAATATTGTAAATAGAGTTTTTTTAACTGATGTTCAAACCATGCAAATCATCTGAACACATTACTTTGGTCTTTGGTAAGATATGAATGGTATTTGACGTTATGTGTGATATTTAACAATTTAACGTGTTAAAAGATGATCACAGCCCTAACATGATTGGAGCCATGCAAGTGTGGAAATAGGATTAGTGTTGTTTATAAAGTTATAAAGTATAAAGTATAAAGTTTGTAATTCCCACGGTGTGATGTCTCTGACACTCTGCCTCCAGGTGAATTTCTTCTGCTACGCTCCAGTTCAGGCTTGGCAGGCCCTTACTTAATACAATTTTTCCTGGCAGGTACACACACACACACGCACACACACGCACGTACACACACGTACACACACGGTGCAGCATCTACCTTGCCGTATGCGGGCTCATGACGGCAAAAAGCCTACACTTTACACAGACCGTGGAATCACAAAGCAGCAGCTGCTTCCAGGGAAATCAACGGGGATAAGTGCAAAAAAAAGAAACAAAAAACACGATTGTGTTATCGCTGTGAAAATAATGGTCTTACAAATGCCAAGTAATGCCCTTCAGACAGGTGGTGTGGTTTTTACAGCAACAGCAGAAGCAAATATGCAATTAAAACCATTGAGAGGATCCAAAAGACAAAACATCGGCCTGAATGCAGAAAGTAGCAGCCAAAGGCCAACGCTCGTTTGCCTCTCGTTTCCTCTGCACAGGTTTACAGACTTATTATCGACTCCTTACATATAAGAACAGGTTTGAGTCTCTAATTAAACAATTGGGGAAATAAATAAATGTTCCAATGACGCGATATTTACTTGGTTTTCAAGTTTGAAATACAGGATATCACTTAAAATGCTCAAGTCCAGGCCAAGAAAGCATTACATTATGGTTACGTTTTACAATTGTTTGGCAAAAAAGTTCATTATTGGCCTTAGGATACCAAAAGATTTCACTAATGCAACATAATTAGACCTCGCCTCCCATACATTTCAACCGAATGGAAATAACATCTTTCACAGTGAAATATTTAGTCATATTGTGTTCAAATATAAATGAATAGTAAAAACAAAAAACAAAAAAAGATGCAGACAGAGAAGTTTGGATGAAGGCAGTTGTGTGAATCTGGGTTTGGTCCGCTGAGAGGAGCTGCCGGGTGTCGAGCCGAGCGGAGAGAGAGAGATCTGCAGTGTAGGCTGGAAGCAACGCTGCAGGCAGGTGAGCGGGTGGTACTTCGGCACTGATCACCATCCACATGCTCAGAGACCCCGCACACACACACACACCCTGGAGCAAACCCTGCAAATCTGCTGCATCTTTAAAAGAGGAATCATTCCACACAACAAAAATAAATCTATTGCTTCATGTCAAATCTAGCGAAAGAAAAACTACAGTTAACCGCTTTAAGACCTCTTTGTGTCTGCTGGGAAATGAAGTCCTTCTGTCGAGAAGGGACGGCGGCTCTAACTCTTATTGCATTAAGACAAATACAACGAAGAGGAGTCTGGCTAAACACACACGCGTATAATCCCACCGACGGCTAGTTGACTTCGGTTCAAACACGGGATGGAAAACGTCACCGACGTTGCATGTGCTTTGTATCCGTCCGTCAGAGTTTTACACTTCATTTCCGCCTCTACGGTGACTTAACCTGACTCGCCACATGGTTCTTTACGCAGAACCATCTGAGAGGCCGCGATTGAAAACCGTTCGGAAAAGGGCAGGCCCCTTTGAGAAAAATACTTCCCGGGGGAATTTATGAACCATCTGTCTACCAAACTATTGCACAGGCCCCGAAAAAAACTCGCCAGTTCTGATGCAACGTCTATGCTAACCTCTTCAGGGGCCGCCGCTGTTGCCGTGCAACATAAAACCAGACTGTTCTCCCCCAAAACAAACCGAGAATTGGTCAATTGTTCAAACACATCAAACAAGCAAACACAACGTGTTCAGGTTATCCTGACAAGTGTCACATGGTATTTACATTTAAGGAGGCGAGGCCCAAGGTGCATTGCTGTAGGATCCAATCGCTAATTCTAAAATGATGTTTGTGTGATGGGCGGAGAAGTTGAGCTTTGCACAACTTTGTGAAGAATTTCATCAGTTGGATCTTGATTGATTGGGCATTTTAACCCTCTTGCAATGATGAATGTGCAAGGGCAACACACACACACACGCACACACACAGGAGTGCACCTTGAACGGTTTCAGTTGAGAGCATGCTCATTAGAGACTTCCTCTAGCCGAGAAGACTGACTCTCTGCCAGCTGCTCTCAACAAATAGTCATTCAGGGTGTCTGTGATGTTGAGGAATGTTTGTTTTTAGTCCTTCCTTTATTGATGATGGTGTGTAGCAAATAGTCTTTTGGACCAGTGTGCATCACATGATTATGCATTGCCAAACGTGGCCACGAAACCGAAATAGCATCACAGACGAGCCCTGTTCCTGGAGGTTTTCATTCAAGACACTTAACCTTCAAAAAGACAAAATTGAATTTTTTTTTGGAACGACGCCTCGAACCATTGGCACCAGTGCCGTAAATGTATCCAGGAGACTTTAGTTGTTCTGCTTCAGGAAATGTTGAGGATGCACTCCCCGGAAGTCCAAACCAAGTGCAGACAGTGATCAGATACACTGGATTGGTACATTGATTGGTACTCGTTAACTGGATCAGGTATGGGCCAGATGTGACTGATCAACAGGACATACGATTTCCTAGTGACGACCATTACAGAATTTTAACAACACCATTGTATAACCTGATACAACAACATATTTGAACCAGCACGAAATGAACATTTGACGAATAAAGATCTCCACTTATAGTGAGAAAGTGATGTGTCGTTATGGGCTTGTGATACTTATCATATAAACGATCAGTGCTACCCAGGGAGTGTCCCCAGTATCAGGTAAGACCATAGCAAGTAAACGTAGTCATCGTGACGCCCCCTATTGGTTTGTGCACAGCAGTTTTGGAACCCTGAGTTTGGCAATTTTGCCTTTGCCATCTTGGATTATGGCCGTCGCCATGCTGTTTTTTTCGCAACCAATAAACAGAAGTTTATATTTGGAATGAGCAGGAGTGACATAGGGACGCCATATATGGCTTTGGTAGCGGTCCGCCCTAAAAGATACTCGATGTATGGTCTATTTTATAAAAGGGACCATAATTTACAAATTGAACAAATTGAACATTGTGCTGTATTGAAGAAGACTCACAACTATAGCGATTGAGACCATGAACTCATGTTTACAATGTTTACTGAGGGAATAAATCAATAAGTGAGAAGGTCATTTTCTCATAGACTTCTATACAATCTGACTTTTTGCAAACGGATGAGTCGCCCCCTGCTGGTCAGTAGAGAGAATGAGGTCGCCGGCTGGGAAAGACATGGTGGGTCTAGTCAACACTTTCATTCGCACTTGGTGTGAACAAACCTAAGATATACAGTAAGCTTTCCATGAAAAGGCAGAGAAGAAGAGACCTTTCCCTACTTCAGAGTGAGGCGGAAAAGACACGTATTTGCCTGCTGCACTCTCAGTCTCGGCGTGTGTTGGAGGATATACATGTGTGTGTATTACGGGTTGCGGTTAAAGCAAGCTACATTTAGCTTCATTAAACCAGATTGTTAAACACTCGAACATCTTCAGAAGGAAACCCTCAGACTGGAACTACGAATCAATAACAATACCGTACAAAGTACTGTAAACTAACTTTACTCTGGTAACAGAAACCAGAAATATCCACATTGTGGTGGCTGCCTACCTAGAGATGTCCAAATCCACTTCTTTATAATTAGATAGCCTTTTTCTTCACAAAACACAATGGGACTGAAATAGTGTGATTTTCACCTCTATAAAATGTTGCGTTCTGCTAAATATATGAAAATATACATAATGTTGGCGTGTACCACACGTGTAAATATGAGTTAATTTTTTTTTTATTCTTTCAAGACAATGCTCTGCTCTTCCTTTTTGCCCACTGGATTCCTGTGTTTGATGGACTCATTGATCCAGATGTGTCCAAGCCTCATGAAACAACCCTGTCACGCGGCTACTGTTCATTCAGAAAGAAATGGACCAGTTCCTTTCTTCACAGAGGCAAATGGGAAGCCAGTGGGCTCGGTGTGCTCAAAGCATCTTTCCGTTTTCAGATGCATTATATCTAAAATAAAAATAATATACAATAACAACTGAGGACAGAGATGATGAATGAATCGTTGAAAGGTTTCATTAGAAATCTCTGGCCGTTCATCATATTTGTCTTGTGGATTGTTTCTTTTTCGTGATCCTTTTCAGAATGTAAAAAATAGAGGAAAGGAAAAGGGAGTGAAACTTGTCAGGGTTTTCTTTTATTTTATAGATTATTATGCAATGGTTTTATTTCTCCGGCCCACTTTAGATCAAATTGAGCTGCATGTGGCCCAAACACATTTACTTTGACCCCCTTGGTTTTTGGGCAATATCACTTTCAAGAGCATGAGTGGGAATTTGTGCGGATTCTTTTCAAGGCCTTAAAATAATGCAATAACTCAACTGCAAATGGAGCCATTAAAGTTTCTGACAAATCCCCTGAAAGGCCAATTAGCATCCAACGACTACAAGCGACGTCCCAATCTCCTGCTCCCCGTCTTCTACATATTCATGAGACACTCGTCGGCCCGTTCACGCCGTTTTCTCACTCCTGTCTAATAAGCGGTGGGCGCGATTATGAGTAAACTGGCTAAAAATGAAAAAGAAATGCTATTGCTCAAGCATTCACTTCGGATTGGAGAGAGAAAAGCTTGGAGTGAGAGCCTTCGCAGGAGGCAGGAAGCATGACAAATAAACAGAGGGAGAAGAAGAAAGTGACACAAAGTGGGAGGGCTGGCGGGGACGTCGCGTGGTATGATGGAGAGGAAATAAAACCAGCATGATTGTGTGAGTAGAAAAGAGAGACAGACAGAAATGCGGAGAGAGAGGAAGGAGCTGGAAGGACGAGCGTTCGCTGACTTAGTTTGATAAACAGGCCGAGAGCTGGAGAGTGATTTTGTTTTTTTAGTGTTGATTTTCTGCTTGGAAAAAGACCTTCATAAGCAAAGCATCAGCACTCTCTCCTGCCAATCAGCGGAGGGTTTCTTTTCGTTGTTCATTCCAAATCTTTCTCGGTGTCCCTGCAGCTCAATTAGGTAGACTGGCACTGAGACGCATCGTCCATGTCGGTACGAGAGAAGCTGTGCTGCAAGATGATTGTTTTTCTTCCTGTACTTTGAGACACATCTTTTGTTGTTTAGTAAGTCTAATTTACTGTGATACATACCAACAGTTTGTGTCCCGTGTGAAACCGAGGCAAAGCCTGACTTATTTCTTTTGTTGTCTAAATTTAACAAGGTCAAGTTTGAAAACAGGCTGTATGCATGTAATGAGTTGAAACTGTACGTTTTCCTGTGAACACGCACGTCTATTTTAAAAGCAGCCTGCATGTAACAAGCGAAAGCTGACACTGAAAGCGATGCTACAGCGTCATAGTTTAAAGCGAAGCCTTGGTTTGAAGAGATGGGAGTGAGATTGTGTTGGAACGTACAGATGACCAATGTGTCTGGATTTGTAACTACATATGCATTCTTTGAAGCCATTTTTTCTCAAGTCTAACCTCAATGGAATATCAACATGTTGATAAGTCTGTTGTTAGTGCCGGAGATTGTTCCTGCTCACTGTAAAAACAAGAATTACCGCTATGTCTCCCCCAACATGTCACTTCTTCATTTTATCCTATTAGATTAGATTGGATTATTTGTATGATATTATCATATCACATGAATTTCTGAGTTCAGGAAAAAACGTGTTTTGAGAGGTCTTGACCTTTGCACCAAAATCCAATCAGGCCTTCCTTGAGTCCAAGTGGACGTTTGTGCCAAATTGAAATTAAATTTGCTCAAGCCTTTGGATGACATTGAGGACACAGTGAACTTTGACCCTAGAAATCTGATCAGTCCATCCATCAGTCCAGGTGGACAATCATGTCAAATTTAAAGAAATTCCCTCAACGTATTCCCTGAGATGTCACGATCACGAGAACGGACGAGAGGCGACAGTGACATTGACCACCTCAATCTAATCAGGAATCGATCACAACGAAGGGACAGAACAAAAATGCCTTTGTTGCTGGATCTTAAATCAAGACGTGGTCAGACTGCAAATCTTACCACGGGGGTGGGTTTTTTCTTTTCAGTACGAGTTAATTTGATCCGAAAATGGCAAGAGCAGCTAACGTTGCAATGAAACGAAGAGCCCTCCGGGACGCCGTGTGTGATTTGTCTTCGGGTAACTCTTCCGTTTGGCCACAGCTCCAGACGGGCACCACAGTCCATTTCTTTCCCCCTCCAAACATTCAGCTGGCCATGCGCCAGCCGACCCCGAGTGTGCGTCAAATAGATTTTTACTTTACTTGTTGTGGGAATCTTTTGAGCAACAAAGCATTCCTGCTGTGAAGAGGCTTTCAGTAATTTAATGATTTTTCTCTGTGGCCTCTTCTCCCAAGCGTGCTGGTCGATACCAATAAAACTGTGTGTGTGTCTGCGTGTGTGTGTGTGTGGCATGGGAGTGAGATTTCTCTAGCCAACATGGAGCCAAAGTAGCATTTGTAAAGCCTTGATGTGAGGTTGTTGTGCATGGATTCAAGGGTTTAAAAGGCATCCGGCTCCTTTATTTACATGCATGCAATAATACATACAGGATGAATATTGGAACATGGGGACAAAGAATCCAAAGAAAAAAGAAGTTGCATGAATTGCCCCCTATCATGTGCTTTCTTTATTTCATATTAACTTAAAGCTGGAGTAGGCAATATATGTATTGGTGTCATTGGGCCAACATTCCATAATAACCTTTCTGCATATTGTAATTCAAGCAGCCTGAGAGAAAGCCATACTGATGCACCTCCTCTTGTCTCTGGTTTTAGGCTTGAGAAAATGAGGGCTGTATGTACGAGTTGTTTTTTTGCCTCTTCCAGAAAACCGCCCACCCTGTCGAACCACTTGACTTACAATATGCTCGAAAGGTTATTTTGTCATTTTTGCCCCAAAAACTCAAATTTGAATCCGACCATTAATGTTGCCAAAGTGGGAGACGATCAAGGCCCAATCCAAAGTGTTGTCGGCGATGGGGGAAGTGATCGGCGCACCGGTGGTTAAGAAACTCGCAAAAAAAAAGAAAGAAGAGAATTACATGTGCAATCGTTGTCATGACAACTGGAAAAAAAATCAGCATTTCCTTGACCAATGAGGAACCTAAAGGTTGTTACAGATTGTGGAATCAGGCAGGGCGTTAGGTTCAACTACAGTAATGATAGAGGTTTATGAGGTGTGTGTGTGTGTGTGTGTGTGTGTGTGTGTCTGTGTGTGTGTGTGTGTGTGTGTGTGTGTGTGTGTGCACTTGGAATGTGCTTGTCGCCTTGAAAAGGTCCCGGTGCTGCTCTATTGATACGATTTCCTTGGTTTCTTTGTTGCGACAGGAAAACATAACTGCCACATGAAAAGAAGCCGCGATGGAGACCTCATCACCTTGAGCCCTCGATGTCGTGTACTGAACATTTAACTCATTCGCTTTACTGCCAGCAATGTTGCAAATTGATCGTGACACAACTGGAGCAAAATTAGAAGAATAGTAGAAGTGCGCTTAAAAGGGAGAAGGCACACTGCAAGATTAGGATTGATTGTTTTTTGTTCCGCATTTATCAGAATCACTGAGAGTGTCGAGAAAAGAAGGAAAACAAACTGGGATTAGTGAGAAGAAACGTGGAGGCAGGGAACAAGTGTGGAGGATAGAAAGCAGCAGTGGCCGTCTTTATGGTCACAGATGGTACCTGAAGAGGTGAAAGAGCAACAGAAACACATGGGAGGCAGAGGAAGAGAGGATGAGTGATGAGCACTGGGCACAGTGTCTCCATCTCTTTATCATCCAAATGCTCTCTTTTTTCCCACAGTCAGGGATAGATTAGATAGAATGCAAAGATTAGCAAAAACATCGATTTTGAATAATGTGGTTCGCACTACAGAAAAAGCTCCACCTTTTGGGAAGAAAACATATTATTATACAAAATAACCACGTGCCTTGCATTTAAAATCTTCATCTAAACTAGTTAACCGGTTACTTTAGATGAGAAGCACAAGCAGAGAAGAAAAACTCCAGAAGTTTGAAGGTAACATTAAAAAGAAATACTCAAACTACAAATACCTAGAAAAATGTACAGTACTTGAGAAAATGTTTTGAGTTCACCTTACCCAATGTACCCGTATTAAGGTGTGTGTGTGTGTGCGTGTGCGTGTGCATGTGCGTGTGTGTGTGTGTGTGTGTGTGTGTGTGTGTGCGTGCGTGCGTTTGTGTGTGTGCATTTTAGGCTTGTTCAATCTGTAATTAGAATTGAATAACATTAACATGCCTAAATTGCTTTTGCATGTGTGTGTGTTTCGCCGTGCTGAACAGGTGTGCTCTCTCTCCCCTCCAGAGGAATTAAAGCCGATACTGTATATTCACACACACACACACACACACACACACGCTCACTCGCTCGCACACACGCTCACTCACTCACTCACACACACACGCTCACACACTTATTCACACGCTCACTCACTCACACGCTCACTCACTCACTCACACACACATGCTCACTCGCTCACACACACGCTCACACACTTATTCACACGCTCACTCACTCACTCGCTCACTCACACGCTCACTCGCTCACTCACTCGCTCACAGACACGCTCACTCACACACACACACGCTCGCTTGCTCACTCACACACACGCTCACTCACACACACGCTCACTCACACACACACACACACACGCTCACTCACTCGCTCACACACACGCTCACTCTCACACACACACACACACACACACGCTCACTCTCACACACACACACACACGCTCACACACACACACGCTCACTCACTCGCTCACACACACGCTCACTCTCACACACACACACACACACACACACGCTCACTCACACACACACACGCTCACTCTCACACGCTCACTCACACGCTCACTCGCTCACACACACGCTCACTCACACACTCACTCACTCGCTCACTCGCTCACAGACACGCTCACTCACACACACACACGCTCACTCACTCGCTCACTCTCACACGCTCACTCACACGCTCACACACTTATTCACACGCTCACTCACTCACACGCTCACTTACTCACTCGCTCACAGACACGCTCACTCACTCACACACACGCTCGCTTGCTCACTCACACACACTCTCACTCACTCACTCACACACACGCTCACTCACACACACACACACGCTCACTCACTCACTCACTCACTCACTCACACACACGCTCACTCACTCGCTCACACACACGCTCACTCTCACACACACGCTCACTCACACACTCCCTCCCTCCATTAGCCTCCCACTCTGTTTGCGTCTGCTCTGGACCATTCGATCACTTTTGCTGCATGTGTTGTCACTTAAAATGGTAATAGGCTAATATGCTCACACATCTCTACAGTGAGAGAAGCAGAGGAGGGGGAGAATATGATAAAAACTACATATAACAAAGACAAATGATCAAAGGGACTTTGGAGGGGAGGAATCATTTCTGATAAAGGAAGATTTATTATCTGAGCCCAAAATTGTGATATTTGAGACGTGAAGTAATACACAGGCTATACAGAGACTAAAGAGAGTGCTATTGCGTCATAAATTCAAATTAGGAAGAAAAAAACCCATGTGGATGCCACAGGTACTGTGCATGGTCCGCCCATACATCACCTCATTTAGTTCCATAGTTCCAGTTTGACCACATTTTCTGATTTAAAATTATCAACACCCCTTCTGCTCCTGTGTTCTCCGATTGCTCCGATAACAATAGTACCCGGCAGGGTGATGGGAGACGCTCCTGTGGTTTTCAGGAATACTAACACGCAGTGACCCATGACCTGCCTGTGCCATTTGTGGCTGTGGGGCGAAGCATGTCACTGTCTTTTAGACTCATTCTATACCGCGATGCAGCCAGCTCATAGCACACTTTAGTGCATCCAGGACAGGGACCCAATAATGACATGATATACATTTAAAGAAGAGGTCATAGGACAATGTTGGTTTTCCACCACATACAGTGACAGACTGTGCTAAACCAGAATACATTTTTGTTCTATTATAAGGCGATTATATATATATATATATATATATATATATATATATATATATATATTAGTAGCAATACAGAGAGGCGCCTGAGCAAATAGAGCAAATGCAATGATTACATCTAAGCAGCCTATATCAATGATAATTGTGTTATCTGCAGCAACATTAACAAAAGTAACATGAATTTCAAACATTTTTGGACCACCCTAAGTTAGATCAGTCAAACCCATGTTCACAGGCTGTCAATCCACACCTGACAGTTGACAAAGGTAATGGAGTGAAAATAGAACATAAGAAAAGGCAGGCTAGCCTGGGTTGAAAGAACCGGCCTCGCCCGCTGATATTCCAGCCAAACATTACCTTAGCTATATCGAAATGCCGAACAAATTTGCGAGTCAATGATAACTTAGCGAGCTAGCATAACAAATGTTAGCTGGCTACTCGGACAGGATTTGTCTGAAAGAAATGGGACATTCCCAAAGGTGCCGTATCAAAGTGGCTTTTCGGTGCACCCAATCAATCCAAACTAGCACATGTGGCTGTTTATTGACTTAATCCAAGAGGTTAGGTGGTGTAGAAATGCAGGAAGTTGTTTTAAATAACAATTTATGGATCTTTACGAATTTGCTCACCCAATTTGAACATAAACATAAACCCATGGCAAACAGGCGGCATTTTAACACTCACCTATTAGTTTCTCAGGTGGGAGGCTAAAAGTCAGGGTTGATCCAGAAATATTACCAGACAGAAGAGCACTCTGAACAGTTCGGAAAAATGAGGTTGAAAAAGTTGACTTTGTTGCAAATTAGGATTAAACTTTTTCACCCATTGAAGGGCTTAAGATGAAAGATTGGACTCGGTAGAGAATATTTTAAAAGGTTGGTGGCCACACCATACAATCTTTATGGTAATTTCTTCTTATCTTGTGGTTTGTCTTAATCCTTAAAGTAATTTAAAATGCCACAGAACAAAAACAACCCTAGACACCAACTTGATGAGGGTAAAACAGCATAAAATGTTTGGTGTAATGGAGAAGAGACACACACACACACACACGCAAATGCATCGAACCAGACAGACGGCTATGGAGCCATTCCTCTCCTTGATGTGTGAGACACACACTCTTGTAATGGCCATATTCTGCCCTTAACTTCACTCTGAATTAATCAAAGGAGAGTAATGCACCTACAAGGGACGTTGGGAGAGACACCAAATGGGGCAGGAGATGGCCGGAAAATCACAGTCGGAGCAGAGACATGCTGCGACTACAAAGAGATGGGTCCATTAGTGGAAAAAGTGAGCTCTAATCTAATCATGTGTTGCCACTGTGGTCATCCATCGTTATACGAACCCTGCCCTTGAGTATGAGCGCAGTGGGACCTTTACACGTCACTTTGAGAACTTTCGTATGCAACTGCATGTTCGGCGGAAGAAAGACTTTCAGTGAGCACTATCCTAATTTACCTAAAATAATGTATGTTTCTGCTTTGTTTACATGAGGCGAAATCCGTTAACATTCAACGGCATTCGACTGATTATCTTGTTGTGCAAAGAATTACAATAACCCACAATTTGTGTCAGACAACGTGAATCTACACAGCTCTCAAACAGGTAGCATCCTCCACCTGCACGGCCATCTACACATTAGAGGGGTAATGCATGCGTATGTGGCACCAGGTATCATTGAAGATGTCACTGCAGCGATTGCAACCACCTAGGGATCATTGCCCCCTCTCAATTCAGGCAACCAGACAATGTCTTCGCTGGTATAAAGAGGGAAAATAGGGTGTTATCCAAGTCCTGAACATTGTTAATATACAAAATAGCCACTACATTTGATTTTCCGTCTCTTATCTGGATAGTCCAGACTAGCGATGCACAGATACTGACCCAAAATAGCTGGATCGCGTATCAGCGACAATCGGGCCAATCTAGTATCGGATTGCCAAAGAATGATCCCAGGCATAGCGCTTATCAATAAACACTGGTATCGGACTAGTACTCTGTATTGGCCAATACCCAAAGCCGAGGTATCGGGTTTGAAAGAGCTGACATTGTATCCCCATTCAAGACATCCCCCCATCCCCAGCATCATCTTCAGGCTCTTCCTCTGGGATTCCAAGGTTTACCCAAACCAGATGATATACAGAATATATAATCCCTCCAGCGCAAATGTATCGCATGCGCGGACCACCTCAACTTGCTCCTTGCTCCTTTCAGTTTCTACCAAAGAAGGGAAGAAAGGGGTGATAAGTCAGAGTGTGGTAGTTCTTACCCGGATGTTGTCAAAGGATGCTTTGTTGGTGACGTCATAGAGAAGGAGGAGAGCTGAGGAAAGACACAAGTAAAAACATTAGCAATGTTCCTGCACCTGACTGTTCCAACCACAATCAGTGATCTGATTTAGAGAGAGCCATGTTGTCAAGGGAAATGTTAGCAACCGATGATAGACTGCACATCATTCCACACTTTATATATTCTCGAATAGCCACAGTGACTGACTTAATAAACACTGATCATGACGAGTGTCATCGCCACGGTGCCGTGGGAATTATCTAAAGCCTGACAAAGAGTGAGAAGAATGTGAGGACATGAGAACGAAATGGAAAACTTGTGCAACGTGAAGTGAGCATGGCTCAATGTTGAGATGAATCATGGCATGACACTACATAACATGTGGAGCTGTCCAGGAGCTCCATGCGGGATTGGTCAGACTTGATGTCTCCCACCCTGCCGCCCCCCGCCCCCCCCCCCCACCCCCTTTTGCTCATTGGCTCTTGTGTGGATACATCACCTTCTGATCTGATGATCAGAGGGTGATGTATCCACACAAGAGCCAATGTTACAGACATAAAAGTCTCCTTGTATTCTCATTCCAATTATTGTTCACGGCATCATTTGCTTGACATCCCAGCCACAAAACCTTTTGAGGAATAAAATGCTTTGTAATTATGACTTTCATCTCTGCCAGAGTTTGTCACGAGTAGCAAACCTGTGAAGCCATTTATTTTCAGTCTCCTTGTAGTTATATGAAAAGCTTTTGATCAAACAACAGAGTTATCTATGAGCAATGACAAACACAAATTTGCATTGGTAGCTGATGTTATTTCACACCTACAGCATCACTGTCGCCTACACAGTAAAGACAGCATGCATAACAAAACAATAAGCAACTAAATTAAAGAAGAAGTCTTTCAGCCAGTTTTCTACAACACTGTTTTATGAGATTCTGCTTACAAATACTCATGGTAAATCCTGCAGTACTGGGAGTGTGATGTCAAGCTCTTTCCCATCTGCCATTATGCTCTACAAAGCAAGGTCAGTACCCACATAAAAGCCAAAAGGTACTGGGAACTAAGAAATCCTAAAAATTAACAAATAAAAAAAAAGGAATGGGATGCAAAGTTAGGCCTTTAGACATTTTGGATTTATCAAAATCAATGTAGCTGAAAAAGAGACATCATCTTTTTTATTCGATGAATTCTTCTCGGCTGTCAAACACTGCTGACTACATTACCTACAATGCAACTCTCTCAGATTCTGGTGTGCTATGCTAAAAGTAGCCTCAAGCTACTATCCTTATAAGCAGAGATGAAGACCTACGGCGGTCTGGTAAGAAATCTAAATGCATTCTGGCATCCTGCCAACCGTCAGCATTGGTTTCTTCGAACCATTGCCATGACCTTTCCCTAATTGTAGGGAGCTAACGATACTCAATGGGCATTGTCGTGAGATTGTTTGGTCACATTTTTTTCAAAGGTCAAGAATGGACTTTCAATCTTGAAGTCCTTAAAGTGCTGGACTGAAAATTAGAGCTTCGACAATTCCATGACAAATGGGCAAATATCTACTGATCCGATTGAAATCAACATTGACCTTTTGTTAAGACCATTGAGGTAGTTTTGGTTGCTTGAACCTGACCAAACCTTAATCACTGAGGTGGCAGATCAGAATTACGTCAATTAATCTTTGCTGTATGACTCATTTGAAGTTTTTGGGAGGCAAAGCCAAACACGTTTTTGAACTTGTCTTTTGGGCCACTCTTTCAAAGTAACTTTTCAATAAATTATGTACATTTGTGAAATCAATCAAAAGCACACCATGTCCTGTTGTTTGACCTTTGAAAAAAATAATAATAAAAAACTCTGGATCTCCACCACTGCTAGCTGAGCAAAGTGCTGAGCTCTCCCTGTTCAACACAGCATCATTAGTATCACACTACATAACCACCCATGTGAATTACAATTACCTCTGACTGCACCACGCTGCCATGCAGGATAATGTCACCTCAGGTGTTTTTTAGCTGGAGGGTGGGCATCATAAAGCTCTGTCAGACAGAAAAACTCATTACACTTACGAAGGCAAGTGTAACTAATTTTCTCAGCTGGATCAACTCTCACTTGGGATGATTAGTCAAACTTATTTACATCCACGGCACCATCTTCTCCTTTACTTACATCACTCCCCGTCCTCATTCCAACACTGTTTTCTAACCCCTACGTATACCTCCTGTTTCCGCCCGGTCCTCTGCACCCCTCAACCGTGGCCGCATTTTCACCAATCTATTTTGGCTGAAGCCCTCATTTTGTTTGTTTATTCCAGCCAGAGAAGTCCGTGAAGGGTGTTTAATGAGTGGTTATCACCGTGAGCTGTGTCAAATTGAAAAAACACATTGGGTGAAGTGACAAAAGATTGCAGTGTGAGGACAGAGAGAGAGGGAGAGAGACGATCTGCCCCATGAGTTAATTTCCTCTCGCGTGGCTCTTGTGTTTATCAACCACCATAAAATCTGAGTAAACCACAAGGAAATGCTGTCTTTCGCCCTCCCCTAATCCAATTAGGGACAGAAAAATATAGAAGGTGGTGATCGTGAGAGAAGGACTGCAGGTGATGCAGACAGGCAGAGACAAAAAGGTGAGTAACATTGACCGTGCGAAGGCAGACAGACATTTTGATGGATCGACCTTTTAACCTCAACGAGAGAGACGAGACCATCATGGCAAGACAGATATGCGAATGAGACAGGCTGGCGGGGAATATAAAGTGCATTCCTCTAGAATTTAATAATAATGGCATGTTTTAAGATGAGGGGTGAAAATGATAGGGGGATAACGTTTATTTGCAACATTTTTAAAAAGTAAGAATATTTGGAATTTGAATGAAATCAAGTGTTAAGCTGCACCATCTGCTGAGCAAAAGTAGTGTTCTATAGGATGTGTTTTCCTTACAAGCAACCTTGCTCTTTAATAAGCAAAGGCACAACCAAACTGCTTAAAGCCGGGTTATTCTTCAAATTAAAGCTTGGGTTGGTAACATTGGAGAAACCAGCAAGAGTATGTAAGCGCAGTGTCTAAAAGTCGTAAATCGATCGAGAAAGCCGCCAAGTAGGAAACACTGAAAGACCGTCTCTTCCGCCTCCAAAGCCACTCCCCCAAAAGCATCCTTACAAACATAATTATAGTAAAAAAAACGAAAATGACTATTGTTAGTACTCACAGCTGTCAAGCTAGCATCTTGTGGATAACTTCAGTGATGCACAGTGAGTGCACAGGCAGAATAAGAGCAGGCAGGCCGGCAGGTCTAATCAGGCATCCAATCAGTTAATTCGGCCCAAATGAAATGATTGGTTGATGGCTTTACATTCAAATGCCTTAAGAATTAAAAGGTCCTTGCTCTTTGAAAGGTTGTACATGAATTAATATTATAATATAGTATTTATTATATTGGATGGAAAAAAATATGGTAGTAAAATGACAGTAACATTGTTTATCGCAATTAACAAAAGTTGTTCTAACGGACATTTACTGAAAATTGTATTCATATTTTTGTTTGATGCCATGTTTTCTGCTCCATGTTTATGGAAACGGAAACAATAACACTTCCATCCCCTTGCATCACCCACATGTGACACATATTATCGACTACAAGATTTGAGTTTGTGAGCCACTCCCCCCTTGACTATGAAGTGATCCATAAAGAGCACTGCCATCCATCGTCTCTCAGATGATAATCTGTGGACATAATCACTGGCTGACCTTGGCTACTGCACTTCCCTTTCATGCAAGTCAAATAAATAACATGGTATACTCATAAAAATATAAGTGAGTGATGTCATGCGGTTATATAGTACGCATCCTTAACCAAAGCCCAGGCATCTTTCAAAAAGGAGTATTACAGGCAAAAACAATGTTACAGCTGAACAAGAAATTACACAAAATGTAGCTAGCTATAACGTTATTTTCATGTTGCTGCCTTGTACTTTTATTTCGCTACATCTCCAGGGGGGAAATTCTTTACAACAGCTACATTTTGGGGGAAATATGAATGGTTGGATGAGAGGATTGACACCACTTTCATGTCTGTCCACTACATATGAAGCTAAAGCCAAGTGATGGTTAGCTTAGCTTAGCATAAAGACTGAAAGCAGGGGGAAAGCGATAGCACAACTAGAAGTGACAATATAAAAGTAAAAGGATATCATTTAGTATGTTTGCTGGAGTTGACTCAGGGATGGTGGTGAAAAAAAAACTGGAGCCTTGCGGTCAAATATAGTTCTTAAAATTAAAATTGGAGGGTCAAAAGGGATATCGGAATCAGACAAGAAAATTGCAATGGCTGCATCTCTTATCCCAGCATTAAACTCTTAAAATAAAAAGGTTTTTAGTCAGGCGTTTTGAAAACGGAGCCAGCTACGTATTTAGCATGCAGTTGTACCTTTCATAAAGAAAGCCAATAAGTATATTTAGAATTTAGCAAAACATTAAATGCAGAAATGTTATGAAAAATGACAAAAATAAAGTTGAGGTTGAGAGGGGACAAATAAAACTGACGTGCACATTAAAACTGCTGCCAGAATATTTCCATCAACCTGCAAACCGCAAGTACCAATCGTCCCTCGTCTGGTCCAATAGTGCAGTGAATATGATAGCTGGATCAATATTTGAAGGCGATTACGTGAGACGGATATTACACTGTATGGACACTTAGCTCAATGGGGAGTATAGGCAGGCAGATGCATTTGCACACACACACACACACACACACACACACGCACGCACACACGCACACACCCTTTTCAGCTTCCTCTCAGCTCACTTCACACAGATGCCAAAGAATAAAGCCTAAAAAAAAAAGCCTTTGACTCTGACCTTGCACGTCCGTTTTAATATGCAGGAAGCTGGAAAGGCGCGTGTGTCTGTGTGCGCACGAAACAGACACCGAGAGAGCTCGGTGACGGATCGTACAGCTCACCGCTGTACCTTCAATGTTTCGTTTCCAATCCCTCTTCTCCATCCATCTCCCTCCTTCCCTTTCTTCCTCACTTTCCCTCATCCCCTGCTACATTCTCCGCCGTCCATCCTGCCGCCTCAGATGGGACGGGCTTCGCCCCCACGAGCCGCTGCCGATGAGGCCTCTTGTCGCTCATTAGTGATGAAAGTACTGACCCAAGAAGATGGAATAGAGGGAATAAAATATGATGCAGGCAGCATGGGATGAGGCAGACCATAATGAGGTAATGACACAGACTAAATATGCAATTGATGTCGTCGCGGTGAGAACCACTTGTCACGTCCTTTCTGACGGGGCTCATTTCCACCGTGGCAGCGCTCAGAGTCGAGAAACAGTTCGAAGCAAGTGGTAAGTAACTATTTTTTAGTGGAGTGCTGCCCGTTACGTGGGAAGTACAGCACCACCGCCCGAACACACACAAACCGTAACAGCCTCATACGACACCCACGAGTCTCAGCCACTGCACACTTGCAAAAACAACATGCAAGCCGTAGTTGCGGAATCGCAACCTTGAATATTTGCACATCAATAATCACCCATTTAATTGCCGCTGACTTTTCATCAGGCAGGAGGACTTTTTTGTGAGCAAGATCTTATTTTTCCTATGCACCTGCCTCACTTGAAAAACACTTCATTTAATGATTCACTTTGTCCCATTTTTTAAATATTTTTTTACATACAGAGGATGAAAGAAACCCTCTGTGAGGACAGACGCCGGTGGAGCTGAAGCTATCTAGGACAGGGAGTCGGAGGCCGACACAGCACGGGCAACCTTTTTAATCTCCACCATCTGAAGCATTCACGTGTAAGGCTGCCATTACATTCATCATGCTGGGTTTTTTCTTCCTGCGATAAGGTAATGGTAAAAAAAAGACATCGGAGGAGTTTCATTTCAAACGGAACTGTCCATCATGTCAGAAAGTGACTGATTTCACAGGGCGGTGACAGGCTTTTCACTACAATCGTCTCAAACTATTCCAAAAAAACATTAGGTAGCACATCATTTGTCATTTCAGATTTGTCAATCCCAGCTGGACCTTCGTGGGCCCGGCAGAAAGCACGAGCCTCAGTGTAACAACCAGCTCATTGGCATTCACAGTCTGGATCTCCTCGCTCTCTCGTTAAGGGTTTAATGGCGGCAGAGATCGGGGCCAAAGCGGAATAAAATAACCAATCGCTGGTCAGGGGAAAAGTATCAACTGGGGATATCGTTAAATGCTTGTTTGTTTTAATCCAAACTTTGTTTGATGTGTCCATCCAGACTGAAACCTCAGCTATTGGACCAATCTCTAATAACTTAGGCCGTGGATACGCTTGTCTTTTCAAGTTAGGCAGCATGTCAGTTTCCACTCGTCACACGGTGTCTTTTCAAAGTAAACTTCGGTCTTTAGGGGAAGTTAGATTTAGGCAACGGAACCACAAAGTCAGGTTCAGGAAAAAGAGCGAGGTTGACTTTAACTTGACCAACGACGCATGCGAGTCACGTGACTACCGACTGAAACGTCACCATTTACTCGTAGTTTCGCACACGCCAGCGCCTCCGGGACAAAAAGCCCGCTGTGCGTTTGACCCGCCCACCTCCACTCTCGCCCGCCCCGAGCGGACGATCTCGCTCTTTACATCTCGGTGTTAAGTGGCAATATTACTAATATGAATACCGAGACAAAGATTTTATGAATTGCCAAGAAACTCCCTGAATCGCACAAATAAACATTAGTCTTTGCTGCCAGGCTTTCTTTTCATACGCGCTCTCTGCATCAGATGATTCATGCCATGTATGACTTATACAATACAGGGTGACGCTGGGTACACATCCGCCTCCGACAGAGAAAAGGCCTGCCAAGCAGACATGTATTCATAAGAAATGACAAAGGAGTTATGACTCATTTGTTGTAGAAGACGCTATTTTAGCTGCAGCAGTGTCGTCAGCGGCAGTCTGGAGAGGTCCCTGTTGCTGGCAGCCTGCAGTCTTGACATTGTCATTGAGACTTGTGGACACTTTTGGGCTTAGCACCTTATGTGCTCAAATCTTCTTCTCAACTAAATAGCAGATGGCGGTGGAGCTGTTCGGTGGCAAAAAGAGAAAATGTGGGCTACAGGGAGGGGCTCCCAAGAAACATCTGTCACTCAGAGCAGATACGTGTTTCATGTGGAGATGAAAAAGAACGCCAAGTGCCAGGAAGAAATTCGTGAGGGAAAAAAAACTGCACCGTGCAACACACTGATCTCCAGATGGATTAATGAATCATTTATTAATAATAACCACTTTATCCTCCTTCGAAGTATTTAAATGATGGATTTGTTGGCAGCGTTTGTCTCCGAAATGGACGTGCCACGGAATAAAGATATAATGTCGAGGCACATAAACTTCAAAAAAATCTTTTTTACGATATCGGACTCGCTCACTTCTACCTCTCGATTGCTGAGAAACGCAGCGGAGCCCCTCCTCTAACTGTCGGAGCTTCACATTTCAAAGTCGGAGACGCGGGAAAAAAAGCCATCCATTAGTTCAGAGGGATGGACTGCTGAGACAGCTGCTTCTTCTCCCTTGGTCCTGCCCGTCAGACCAAATGGGCTTCATTTAAAAGTCAGAGAGACGGACAAAGGAGGAGCAGGGTTCTATGCTCCCTGGGTGCCTTGTTAAAGATCAGCGAGGGCAACTGGCCAGCTACGCACTGACACACACACACACACACACACACACACGTGAAAACATTCCATCCACGTGCATTTATACAAACCTGTACACACACACTCATACATAAAGATAAAACCACCCGTCACGATGCCATTTTGTATGCAGCCGAGTGATTTTCATGTTTGAGATAATGTGTGTACAGCAGTGTGTGTAGTTGTGTGTGTGTGCATGTGTAGGTGTGTTCTACAACACCTGCTCATTGAGGTTGGCCCTGAGGTGCACTGCTATCTGTACTCAGCGGGGTTGTTTCGTGATATTACTGCCACACACACACACACACACACAGACGCACACAAACTTAGAAGTACACACGGGAATAGCTCATAGACCCCCTGCACACACACCCTGCCGTGTGAGAGGCAGACTCATTTTCCCACCCAGTGGTTAGCCTTCCTCGCTTAAGGAAACACACACACACACACACACACACACACACACACACACACACACACACACACACACACACACACACACACACACACACACACACACACACACACACACACACACACACACACACACACACACACACACACACACACACACACAGTCGATGTCAATCAGGCGTTTGAAGTAAACAAGGGCTATGGGACATTAGTCGGAGCAGATTGGCTGTCAGGAGGACATAGAGGGTGGAGGGGAGAATGTCAGTCACAATTAAACAGGCTCACGGTAGCCGTCACGGAGGAATCCTACCGTTAGCATCGCGGTAGTAAGCGTGTGTGACACTCCGGAAACGCTCCTGTCCAGCAGTGTCCCAGATCTGAAAAGGAAGAAGAGGAGGACGTCTTCATCATTATCATTGACATCAGTTCCCATTAAACTGAGCACGTCCCTGTGAACCAGCTTTCATCTGATTTACAACTCGTCAAACACAGCAGCAGCTTCCAGTCAGTGGCTCTGCGCTTCAGACTATGACGCTCTACGTGCCCCTCTGGCGTCAGTATTGCACGTCTAAATTAATGGTTAGGGTTCAAATATGTATGTTTGTTGAGTAGGGGACGTTAGGTTCTTGAGAGGGGTATTTACTGGCGTGTTTTATATCATAGAACAAAATGTTAAAATCTCTTTTGAGCTCGTCTGAACCAGAGACCTTATTTCAGGCAACTACCCAAAAACTCATAAATAAATCTAAAAAAAACTTCATGACGACGAAACTTACTTTTGCATTTTCGGACCAATTCCCTCTCAATAACGAGGAATAACGAGGAATGGAGCAGGAATTTGAGTCCCTTTAACTTGGAGGGTGTTGTGTTTTTAGACAAGATAATGGATGTTTAAAGGGCCTTGTTATCTGACCCCACCGTTATATTCCTTTATCATATGCTTTTTGAGCTTTGGTACACTCTCTCATTGTTTTCCTGATTGATTCTCTCCCTTCCCCTTTCTCACATGCTCTTTGTCACATTTTATACTAAGTGCAGGTAATTTGTTCTAATATGAGAAACATTTAAGCTGGAGAATGACAGTTAAATACAACTTAAGGGGGTAATTAAATCATCTGAAGAGAATGCGTCCTAAAACAAAGGCAAGAACAAAAAAGGCAAAAAAAAGAATGGCCAGCAAATGGTAAAGAGGACATTTTTACAAAAGAAAGTCATCTTAAAAATGCAGATGCTGCAGTGCTGATGCTAATTAATTTATCGCGTCACATAATCCCTCATTTTGAGCATCTTACAGCTGTTTAACACGTTAATAAAAACGTGACAATGTGGCAGTGTAGTATTTAGAACTTATTCTGCGGGTGGTTGCGGGTTTGCAAAACCTGTGCAGGACTCTGCGGTAATGTTCTAATATAATTTATTTTATATGCCTGCAACTTTCATTAAACCCATTCCTGGGAAATCACCTGAAATATCACCTTGGACAGATATGACTGATGGATGAAATGATGTGAAAAACTCATCAGATATTGGTATCTAATGCTGTTTTTTTGAACGACGAGGATTCACCGACATCTCTCTGTCTGTCTCTTGCTGATAACTTCCAGGCCCGATAATCTGATGGAAAGTCTGTTATTCCCTCTCGTGTCTTCAGTCAGGCGGAGCGGCGGGCTAATTGACTGATGGAGATTAACTCAGGCCTCATTAAGTCATTGTTTGAGCGCCTTTGCTCTCCCAAGGCGGGCAGTGAGATGTATGGAGGTAAGTGTGCCTTGGGAAACAGTCGCTGGCGATTTGTTTTTAAAAAAGAACGCAGATATATCATAACTTTGACGGGATTAAAGCCGACTCTTAAACCTTTAAATGAGGACAAAAAGAGACATATTGTTCTTACCTGCAGTTTGACCTTCACAGCATCAATGCTCATGACTTTATTCTGAAAGACAAAATAAAACCTGATTACAAAACTGTAGAAAGCAAGGAAACAGGAAAAGAAAAGTGATAAAGACACGTATTGAAAACATTACAGAGGCATCAGAACAATATTCAATAATGATGCTTTCAATGACTGCCAAGGGGGGGACACTCTTTTTTTTTTACTTTTAAAAGGAAATAGAGTTTGGAAAGCATATGGCTGTATTATGGTTTGCTTTATGCGACAACAGTTGGCCTTTAATAACTTCTATGGCAATGAAGACACACACACACCTTTTGTTTTGATAAATACCTTTGTTTCAGGGAGTTGCATCGTTTACCAACACCGTAGCACCCAAGCAGTTAAGCAGAGTGCACACACACACGCACACACACACACACACACACACACACACTAGCTTTCCAATATCTCTGATATCTTTTCATGTGGAAAATAATTGGTCGCAGGGATCTTTTCAAAATGACACCAACTTGACGGTCAACAGTTGAAGCAGCTGCTGCCTTATTATTTTTTAATCGATTTGACCGGCTAGAGAGCAGATCTAACTTTGCCATCTATCATTACACGGGATGCGATACAATTGGCATGCGAGATTAATGAGCGCAAAGCCTCCGTCAGGACCCGGTAGGAATATCAACGTCCCCGTGCTTCACAGAGAGACGGGTGTAAACTGGTGCAAGCGCGAAACATGTTTGTCTCTGCATTTTAAACGTGTCTCGTGATCCTGTTGTGAAATCCGACGCGCATGGCTGTTCGTCGATTGCTTGCTGGGGTTGATTGCTGCGGCTGTGCCTTGATGAGGATTATGATCCCTTGACGCGTTAGAAGTTTGCTCCATCCTGACTGTCATCCGATATCTGCCTGTTCGGATAAAGCAGAACCGGATGGCAGAATCTCTGCATGCAGAGGCTCAGGGTGCATACGCTCCAGTGTTCCTAGGAGGATTAGACCAGAGATTTGCAATTCAGTCGCATGCTCGGAGGTCTCTGTTGGGCACACGATGAAGATCTCAGGGGAGCTCTCATCAGAATCCGGTTCTAGTTAGAGTGATACTTGCCATCTTAAGAATTTGGATGTTGCTTTTTTTTTTCTAGTTATATATACACACAATGAAGAACACAAGAGCACATGTGTAAAGAATTGATTAAACAATGTGTTTTTTTAATCTATATAAGAAGTGGATGTAGTCACAGTGATGTCAACCATTGGTCTGTGGACTGCTGTTTTGAGGCAATTTGGCATTTTGTCAGTCGCCATCTTGGTTTTTGGCAACTGGAGATGACACAAGCAGGTGGAGCTCAGTACAACCGAACACTGAATGAAGACATTTCTAGCCAACCAAAATGTTACAATTTACTTTCATGAACAAGGTAGCCCCGCCCTAAAGCATACCCTAGACCATCATTTACTAAGTTTACATCATGCTGTCTTGCAGGAGACTTAAAAACATTAACTCATCTTTGCAATGTTTTCTGAGGGTAATAAATCAAGTTAGAAGTAGGTTCATTTTCTCAAAGACTTCTATACAAACAGATTCTGTTTGGCAACCAGAGGAGTCGCCCCCGGCTTTTCTTTTGAAAGAGTTTAGGTCGCATTGGGTTCACCTTTGTCCCTCCCTGGAGCCAAGAATGAGACCAGAGCTGAGGATACTGTATGCACATCTTGGGAACAGAAACTATGGTAAAATGGTTGAGCATTTTCTCTTTGAGTTGAGTGTTAACAAGCTGACCAATAGTCCATTACTCTGGGATATGCGTGTATATTTATGGGCCATGAAATGAGCAGGAGATTAAAACCTCGATAGTCTGGCGACCCAGTTCGCCCTTCGCCCAATACAAGTCTTTCTTTTTGTCTCCAAGTGAAGAACCTGTTCCCACAAGAAACATGAATGTGAAAGGAATCACAGTTTATAGCTCACTCTCGCCAAAAGTGAAGGTTGGTCAGACAACTGCATCAAAATCCCAGATGAAAACCTTTTGGGGTCTGGAGAGAAACAGGAAAGGAGTCGGGGGCAGAGGACGCCTGATCTGTTGGCCCAGACTGAACAGCAGAGAAATTGAAGTTATGATTGCTTTTCACTCGCAGTTGGAAAAGCCTAAATTAAGGTGGCATCTCCTCTCAAACAACTAACCTCAGTGGGCAGGTTGGCAGGTCTAGACAAAATGAAGACCTCAGCATGAAAGGGAGCAAGTGACCTCATAAAAGAAAGTGCCTGAATATAGTAGGAGGGTACGGTGTGAGGCAGTCACACACGCACGTAGCACGATTGCATTCCATCAAACTGAATTGAATAACTGCCGGCGAGGTTGAAGGGACTATATTAAAACTGAGTAACAAATCAAAGGCTGGAGTGACCCTTTGGGCATGTGGCTCAGCACAGAGTGCGTTTGAATATAAGGTAATCACAAGAGCAAATAAAGCCACATTTATTTGGTCACTGCTTAATGATGCATCACCTGCACAACAAGTTACTCTTGGTTTCCATCCAGTTCCCTTGCAGTTAAACTGTAGATCCAGAGGCTGTGTTGATGGGTTTGAAGCCTTGAACAATCAGCCCAATCACCGACAAAGTACTTTCCCTCATTCTTAATACATTTCATCCATATTGCATGGGGTATTGTGAATTATAGTTAGTTTACCTTACAAATGGGAAGCACTTAACATTTTCTAAGAAGCATTTGCTGATTGATTACTGCAGTATAACCCTGGAAAGAGTAACAGCCCAAGGGCAGCCTCTGGGAACAAACAATTGTTCCGCAGAAACGTTTATGCCAATAGAAACTCAGGAGAAGTCTTTTATGATGGCTGTTGAGAGAAGGTTACAGATTATAACATTAATTACAGTAGCAATCAGAGATACTCCCTCATTACTGAGCAGCTCACTGCAATGTAAGAAAGATGGCTCTATCAATGCCTCCTAAACTCAAGAGTCGCAATGCATAACCTTTGCTCAATGTCTCTAGAAGCCTATAAGCCTACGGTTGCTTTCAGACGGACATCAGACCTGCTTCAAAATCGCCATCACTCAGCTGAAGCAGCCAAGGTCAACAGCATGAAGAACTCTCCAACAAAAAAAGTTGACTTTTGATAAAACAGGAGACTGTCTTCCCAAGGAGAAGACAGAATGAATTGTTTCTGCAAGTGCCCCAAAATGACATATTTGCAGTCGAGTGCCAAAGCCCTCAAGCAGCCGCAGGAATAACAATTGGGCAAAATATTGGACTTCAACACAGGAAACCTCTGTTTGTTTCCTTTTTGCCAGCAGACCGTCAACGCTGGCTCCTCTCATCGGGACCACGCTCGTCATCGAACCTTCACCAAGTGTTTGTTATTGGAACCGTGACGGTAATTCGAGTAATTTGAATCCAAACCATGAGTAGCTTTTGTGCCTTAACTTGACCAAACCATAACATCACATTCAGATCATAAAACAAGATTTATTTTGAAAGGTACCGACAATGTCTGTCGTCGTGCCGGCAGATCGGAAAACGCCTCTAGAGGACGTGGACAAACACATTTTACCCGAGCCGCCGTGTTGGCCAAATACGTGCCAGCATGAAAATCAGGTGGATCCCTTGGTAAAGAAAAATGTAATATTTGTCGTCATCGGAACAAAAATCCTTTCTCATAAAATGATGAACTGCTCTGAAGTGTTTTGGCAATGGAATTCCCTTCCACCAACCAACTACAAGGCCATGACCATGGGTCAGACCAAACTTCAAGCCACCAATGTTGCAGTCTCTACACCATTGGGGGCCAGGAGGCTAAGGCTTTGCCGACCCCATAGTGTGCCATAAATCCTCCCACACAGCATTCCATCAGCCAGCACGTTGTGCAACGGATATTTCCTGGAGTTCACTGTGCTAAGATAGATAGATAGATACTTTATTCATCCCCAGGGGGAAATGTGGTTGTAGCAGCAGCAAGCAAGGTTAAAGAGTAAACACAAAATATTAATATTAAGTATAAAAAAATGCACAATATATACAATCCAATGGAGAGGGTGGTCTGGGTTATCCAATAAATAATTGCTTCAGTGTCCTCTTCTCCACCACCTGTTCCTGATAGTAACACTTGGAAAAAGAAGTTGAGAAAAAAAAAATCCATATTTCAGGGCTGCTATAAAAGTTACCAGAAATGTCTGGAGGTTTGTTGCAATGTGCAAGGTTGTTTGGGGGTTATTTTGATGCGAGAGTCACAACTGAGATATCTGTGTTAATGTCTGATGGAAGCGGGACTAACAGGGGTCAATTATGGAGTGCTA
Organism: Cyclopterus lumpus; assembly: GCF_009769545.1. Lineage (NCBI taxonomy): Eukaryota > Metazoa > Chordata > Actinopteri > Perciformes > Cyclopteridae > Cyclopterus > Cyclopterus lumpus. The sequence goes on from NC_046984.1 coordinate 4,971,601, forward strand.
CAGTGACACACAAGTGTTACTCGGGTCCTTTACACCAGAGGAAAGATGTTAGCAGCAGTGTGTGTAGGCTGGGTGTTTCTATAACTGTGAGTCCACAACACCATCCGGCAGAGCGTCTCAGTCTGCTGTCTGTGATGAGCAGCTGTAGCCATGTGAAGGTTTCATGTGAACACTAAAGAATTACAGGACACAATGGTTGTGAGGAGACAAGAGACCCAAGAGATCAAACCTCGCCGTAGCTTTTGTGTCATCTTCAATTCATTTATTTTTTATCCTGTTTATTATAGGCAGGTTTGATTTGACTTATGGCAACATAAACCGTTACACATACAGATAAAAGTGACCTCCAGCTAAATGCGGCGTTCACGCAGAATCTAAAAGGCTCATTGCTACTGTGATGCTGAGCTGGAAAAACAAACATAGGCTGGCCATTTGTTTTACATACAAGGACGCATATGTGAACCAACACACCTGTACTCATGTGGACATAAACCCCCACACACACAAAACAAAGATGTGGGCGTGTATTTGTCAAGCGTCTCAGATCAGGAATCCAGTCCTAAATTGAATTGCATTGACATGTCGATCACCTAGTCATGGTCCCCACCCGGTGGACGCTATCGACGTTGCCGATTCCCTGACCTTTAGCACCCTCATCAGGTTAAAATGCACTGTTTTAAAACTATGAGGGATGACCAGAGATGGGGCATGTGTCATTACCATAATCCTTGTAATATTAGATGTTTTTGCTGATGAAAGTTACAGGAGCGCTGTATGCGTGATATGAAATGTAAAAAAAACAACCAAATCATAAAAATGCCACTGTAGATGTGTTTTATACTTGAGAGTAAAGTGTCAGGGGCTTCATAAGTAACTCCAACTCTGAAATATGAGTATTTTTAGTCCTGGTTTGATTTTCAGTACAAACACTGGGATTGAGACGTTCCAAAAATCCGGTCCTAGGTTGTTTTGGTGCTTCTGAAAACGGCAAAAGTCCATCTTTGTATAAACAACTCACACATTTGTTATCATTAGGAACTTGAACCAAAGTTAAAATTCAAACTTTTATGTTGAAAAAGCATCCTCATTGTGAAGACTCATACCTCCAGCATTAATGCTCCATAATCCATAACCTAATCTTCTCTCCTACCTCCACTGTTTTTGTTCTCATTGTACCCTCGACCTCTTCACTTACTCCGTCTGTTTTTACTCTCCCTCGTCTCGATCCTTTTATATTAATACTGAAGGTCTGCCAGGGATGCTCAACAACCAAAGCAATAAAACGGAGTCTGAGAAAGAGCGATAAAAAGTTCAAACACATTAAAAGGTTAAAAATAAAGAGTTTTACCGTGTGCGATCATGAGAGCTTATCTTTCCCTTTCTCCCCCTCTGCAATATCAACAGCCATCTGTTAAACCAGAAGATGACAAGTCTCCCAGGGTCATATTTGGAAGAACATCCGCATAACTCAGATGATAAAAAGCTGACAAAACACAGATAGTTAAGCGTGAGCTCAAGGATGACTGCAGTCCAGCCTACACACCTTGAACCACATCCAAACTAGATTACACAGATGTGGGTCAAAGCAAGCCAGCTGATTAGAATAACAAGGGTTCATTGAGGATTGTAGGTCATTGAGCTGTCACCTGCCTTTCTGAGCGTTGTAGCTAAGTAAATGAGCTGGAGTACTTAAGTCAAATTGTACTATACTTGATTATTATTTTACGCTAATTTATTGTTCCAATTTGCTACAATTCAGAGGCAATTATTAAACTCTTTACTCCACTGCATTCATTTGAAAGCTACATACCAAGTAGTTTATAATTTTACATTACATACAAAATACATGAAACGGCTATGAAATAGAATGTGCTGTTGGAGATTAGGGCTGAACGGTGGTATAGTGGGTATAGAACTGCTACCTCACAGCAAAAGGGTTCGATTCCCGCGTTGGACGGCCCTTTTTTGTGGGAGTTTGCATGTTCTCACCGTGGCAGCGGGGGGGGGGGGGGGGGGGGGGGGGGTTTCTCCGGGTTCTCCGGGTTCTCCGGGTGAAGCCCTGCAAGCTTCCAACCAGTTGGAGGAGCACAACAGAAATTCTGAAAACTTATAGGGCCCAAAGTCACCATGCAGATACTCTATTATGCGGTGTTGGTTGAAAGGTCTTCTGAAAAAATGGCCCATTTCCTTTTGTCCCTTTAACAAAAATATAAAATGACAAGCCTCAGTTGGGAGCTGAGGAAATCAATGCTGAAAGTTAACACAAAAATGTCTTAAGTCATATTTCCAAAAGTGTGTGTGTGTGTGTGTGTGTGTTTGTGTGTTAGCTGATGAGCATGGAGGCAGTTAAGAGGAAGATCCATACACACATGCCACACATTTACAGGCTAAGAATAAACACGCTTGCCACATTACCGCAATTTCCACGCTGTCCTCTGTTAAATAAAGTTAACGTGAACAAAAAAGGAATAATCGCAAATGCCTACACACAAGGCTGGGTTGTTGACAAAAATGGCCATTAATATTCATCAGCAGCCAAAGCGTCAGACGGCTCTAAGCTATCTGTCAATCAAACAGCCTGACGAGCACTTGCTTTGAATACATATGGGTAATCAGGACCCATTTTTGGGAAAATAAATGGGTCCTGAAACTCGGGTCCTGATGATAATGTCACACATATTCACGTTTTACCATATGATGTTATTATCATATCCAAAGTATGCTTTGTACAACAGGAAAGGGACACATTGGAACAGTTGACTTGCAGTCTCTATTGAAAGTAAAACCATATGAAAACAATGACACCAGCAAATGCTACTGTTACTGTAGCATGGCTTTCCCACTCAACTGTTTATTTGTTTGGCCTGGTGTTAAAAAATAACTGCTGTAAAGTTGTATTTATTCAATTTGATAACTCTTTTTATTTCCAACAGAGAATGAGGTTTGAACTCCAGAAATATCAACAACCCACGGGGTAATAACAGTTGACTGGCTGGTGTTGACGGATCCATGAGAAATGACAGTGATGCCGTGGCATTGTGGATGTCTGCCCTGTTCCCACACATCTGATGTGCCACAACCAAGCGCACTAAACCACAAAGAGCAATACGAGGAGCATCACATCTGGAGGTCAGGAGCCAGTGTGGCAGATGTTTGCGACACCTTGTCAGTTCCTGGAGTATTGTCGTCACAGTGAGGTTGCCAGGCAACTCGCGGAGAGTCCAGAAAGTGGCTGTCCCAACAAATAGTCCCACACACAACCCCCTGTGAAACTAGAGCACATCAGTTTAACACATTGGTTTGTATACAGATTGAATACAATGGGATGTGACGTTGTAATTAGTGAGCTTTAGGTATGTGGATTTTGGACAAAAAGAGACAGGAGGCTAGCTCTTTCCACTCTGCATGCTAAGCTAAGCTAACCAGCTGCTGGCTCCATCTTCATAGTTACCTTACAAATGGTCTAAATTACAATAATTAATCCCAATTTGATGTTGACAGTTGGCCATACCAAAAATAAATAAAAAAATTAAAAAGCGAGAACCAAATCATTTTGTCATTTTGTTTTGAAAATGACTTAAAAGAAGAATGGCTTTAAGAATTTTTTGAGGGTATATTTTCTTTATTTAAAACCCGGACATCTTTCTTGTGCACGCTGATTGCTTTTTAGCAATGTTGCTACGTTGCAAGATCTCTGCAATTAACTCAGTGTAATTAACTCAGTGTAATTTACTCAGTGTAATTTACTCAGTGTAATTAGTCCTGATGGAGTTAGGGTCTAAAGCATGCAAATAAATTAGTTTTTTTAATGAACCCACCCATGTTATTTGTCATTTCAAAACAATCCTAAACTCTAATGAACCAAGGCAGAGGCAGCTGACCTTAAACACTTTACAGAAACAAAAAGAAAAGAAACTGCCTGCACTTGGCTTCCAGTTGCTGTTCATTTTCTCCCTTCATGGCTTCTACTTCACTATCGAGAGGTAAACGGGGAAACTGCCAGCGAACTCCATCAAAAAGCTTTTACGACACACAAACACCTACACATTACCCATGCATGTCTCAACAGTACACAGTATAATTAGTGCTGGCTTAATGAGAGTTCATTATTTCAGCATGGTGCCTCTTCAAGCTTTGGGGGAAGGAAATGAAGGCTCAGGCAAAGGCAAATTAAGAGGAAACCTTGAGTGTTTCAAAGAGAGAGGGAGGACACAAACTACTGTAGGAGCTCCATAGGGGTTACTGAAACCAAAAGTCTAGAAATAAAATGAAATAAAAGACAGTAATTTCCTCTCGCTGGCCTTGGGTTCGAACAAAGCACTGGAGCATGAACACACACTTTTCCCCTCTGTCAAAGAAACTGTCCCTGCACCGAAATATTGTTAATGAAGGACCTATTTAACTGACGAGAGGAAAAATTAAATCAATGGATCCGTAATAAGCACAATTTGGGCTGCTGATTTTGATTGGGATCTTTGTTCTCCTAACTGCTTAATTATCTAAACAGAGCTCATCAAATTATAATATTACCTTATCGTTATGTGCCACCAGTTCTTTGTCGATTCAAACACAAATGGTCAAGCTTTCACTCGGAAGTGACGGCTGCCATCTGAGGTGTAAGACGAGACACTAGAGGTGCAACTTAGTACGGCAAGTAGCAAAGTATTCCTACTTAATACAAAAGTATTAGAAAGCCTTTCAATTCTCAAAATCCAGCATTCATTTGCTTTTGTACTGGCCACTTGGAGGTAGCGAAACAAGCTAGAAACACAAAACTGATATCCCCTCATAAAGTGTTCGCAAACCTGTATCCACAACTCCAGAATATACAAAACAAAATTAGCATTCATGGGTTGATGTCTAATATTTGCTACTGGCATTGTTTTGGTCTCCGCCAGCTGCAAAGGGAAATGTGTGACTCTTTAGCTGCTAAATGCTCAACTGTTGTTCACCAGTGAGTTGTGTTGAGTTGTAGTGGATTTGATATAATAACATGTGAAGGTTTCAAAGTCCACGGATAACTTAAAATGAAAGTCATATGGCGGTCAAGTGATTTGAATGCCAAAAAAGCGATGGGCTACAAATCAAATGCAAACAACACAATAAAACAACACACCTAACCCATGTATACACACATTGAGCCTTCCCAGACCAAGCCCTGGTCTCCTCCTCTCCACTCATGTTACAGTGGTTTGGTGGAGAATGGCTCAAACCCTGCATCTGGCAATAAGACCAGCTAATCCTGGATTTGTCACCCTCTGTGGCTCCCTTTCGTTCCCACTTGTTCTCCATCTATTTCCTTCCTTGTTTTTATCTTTTCATAACCCCTAGCTTCTCTTTCAAAACTCTATCGTTCCTGCTCAGCCCCCTTATGTTTCTCCTCCCTCTCCCACCCTCCCTGGGTTCTTGTTCCCTCATGCTGTGCTCTGGCCCGACCTCTGTGATATCGCTCTGACATTGTTCGCCTCGCGTTACCCGTTCGCACATCAAACTCATGAGACAGGCCCATTTTCTTCATCCTTCACTTCCCATATAACAGTCCATGTCTTGCCCCTCCTTCCTAATGTGAGACCGGTCTCTCTGCCTGTCGTCGGGAAGTCCGGCTTACGGTTTGGATAGCTACAGACCCACAGGGGGCTCTCTCCTCCGTCTTTCCCTCTTGGTCTCACTGTCAAAACTCTCAGCAAAAATGAAGGCAGCCAACCAAGGTGAGTTTGACTTGTTCACTTTAAAGCTTGGCCCCGTCTCACTTGTCTTCCCTCTCCCTCTCTGGAGGGAGCATTAACATTGCCCTAACCTCTCTTTGTACACAGGTTCCCAGTGGAAATCACTCGCTGCTGCCGTGAAAAATCTGAAGGGGGACTTGTATCACGATATTCCATCCATGCTCATTTTATTAGCAAGCACAGTTGTATTGTATGGGCCTCTATTACATACAATCATGGTAATCGCAAAGTAAATTCAAAGGCAGTCTGTTAACTCTGTTAAACAAAGTAACGCAACATATTGATTGTCCACCGTGCGTTGTCGCTCTCATTGTTTGTTGGCAGAGAGCGTTTTACAGATAACATTGCAACGGTGAATGATATTTCTGTTTCTTTGTAGTCCGTGGCGTGTATTGAGAAATGTTTTGCACATAGGGTCGTTTCCTCCCTGGCCCAAACCAGTGCTCCCCGGAAGTGATGGTGTCACGGAACATTGCCCTTCTTAAGCTTCGAAATGCTCTACTGGGTTGTGCAGCTTATTAATTTCCGCCGGCCTGAAGGCAGCGATTAGTCCATTTATGAGAGCTTTTTGCCTTGAAACAATAAAGCGGCATGCTGTAAAACCAAAACAATGGTCTGAATGACGCTCAACCGCTCAATGAGCTGAGGTGAACTGCAGTCAGGGGACAATTATTTGGCTGTTCAACACCACAGACGACACCTTTCACCTTTCACTCCCCCCCCCCTACTGTCACCATTCACCTTTGAGCATCTTTAAAGTTACAGCGTGTGCCGAGCTCATCCCCAAAGAATATATCTGGGATATGTTTTTCTTCAAGGTACCCAAAGATACTTGGCTCTCATTCGGGGCTTCAGCTTGGATTCAATATAACCACTTATTTTGTGTGCAGCATGTAATGCCCTTATGAACCATTCAATCCTTGCTAAGACTTGGTGTAATCCAAACAATAGGTTGGGAATCCTATCACGGCATGTCGCACTCTGCCAATAAATACTTACTGGGTTTTAAAACTTCTTCTTAAGCCCGAGTGTTATCTCTCCGCATTAAAAGGACACAGTGTGAAAGCGCATTTAGTATTCTAGGAGCACTGTGTGATACTACAGCGATTCGTTGAGCCTTCGATATTGTTAAGTAAAGTAGGGGCTGACAGCTTGATGAATAGTCACTGTGTATCTCCACGTTTTGACGACGATGAGGGAGTTCTGCTGCTGTTTGCTAGATGCCGTCCCGCTCGTTTGTATGTGTGGGAGGGAAAGTGCTTGCGCCAGATAACCAGAAGCTGGAGAGTGAATGAGTTTCACACATCGTGCCAGCTTTTGGCGTGCTTCATCCTCTCTCTTCATCGCCTTCATTGTATCAGAGACGAGAGTTTGATTATTGTGATGACGGGGCAGCGCCGACATTTGTCATCGCAGTTGACAACAAGGACAAGGCAAAGGATGGAACGGGAGAGAAAGGAGAGACACAACAGCAGCAACAACAACAACAACAAGGACTGTGAGTGTGTGTACAGAGGGAAGTGGATTGAAGGAAGTGAAGACATGAAAAGGACAGAGGACGGAAACAGTGTCTTGAGCATCAGAAAAATCTTTCTTCTGTAATGTGCAGTCATGCAGTTCATTGCCTTGCTGAGTACAGTATGTCCCCCCCCCCCCCCCAGTTCATCCCTCACTCTCCAGTGTCAGCATAGCCAGTGTTGCGCCGCGATAAAGGAGTTGCCAGAATAGCATCACACACTGAACACACACATGCACACTTTGAGTTGAGCTTGAAATGTGTTCTTTTTAAATAGCACTTCAATGTTGATTGAAAAGCCACAAGGGTCTCTGAAGTCCATAGAAAGGAGTTAACCAAGGAAACTCCCGAGGTCCTCTTACAATAGTTCCAACGAGCCCTTTGAGTCGGTGTTGTCTTGAATCGCGAATCCTTAGGACCTTACTGTGTGCGTGTGCTAGTGCGGTTTCATTCAATTTGTGTTAATATTGATCGGGTAAAGATGGATGGACCGTTCAAGGGAAAGTTAGACATGTTTTAAGTGATTTTCTGGAAGGTTCTGTGCCAGACAATTTCTTGGTCAGTGTTATTGGCCAGTGATTTGATAACTGGCAACTAGCCAAAAGTCTAGGGAGTAGCTGGATCCGACCATAGTCCAGTACCTTCTACAGTTCATAACAGATGTTTTCACACTAATTTCAATCAGCATATACAGAAAAATCTAACTTGTGCTTTTGCTCAAAATGTCAGTAAAATCCTTCGGAGTCCTTCAGTTTGCTGGCAATTAAACTGTGCTAAAAAAACATGTGAACATCTCAATGGGATTCTACTGAAAGTCAAGAAATCAGAACTAGGGCTGCAATTTACAATTTTAAATTTAATAATCGTTTAAAAGGTCAGAAAAAAACTCAAATAGCAATTCATTTTGATTGATAGAAAATGCAAGCTTGAAAGCCAAGTGATTATCAAAGAAGGTGGGAACTATATAAGTATTTGTTTCCCCACCTACACTAGTATCAAAATATGGCCCAGACTTACTTTTTAAGTACATTTTGGCTGAAATAATACTGCAGTTGGTGCTCTGAAGGATAGAAACTAAGTTCAAGGGGCGCCCTCCCTCTTATGAAATAAAAAATACAATTTGAAAAGAATTGCTAAAATTCTAGTTGTGGTTCAACCGTGTGTATTTGGACAGTACTTATCTTATCTTCACTGAGGCAAGGTGCTACTTCCACTCAACTACTATTTCTTCAATAAATTGAAGGGTGAAATATGTCGTTGCCGTCACCGAAACAGAGATTTGCAGAGCGCTGACAGCGTTCTGTGTGGGATTTGGCCTGGAAATAGTCACAACACAGAGCTAGACTATTCTGGGCAGCATGCTGATGGGCTTGTCGCCGCTTTGAGCTCCGGTCCTCGTTGGTCAGTCAAAAACACCTTTTCCTCGTTCTCTTGAGCTCTTTGGTGCTACTCAGCTGTGAAAATGGACTCGCATTTGTTGGTCTGTACAATGTTGTTAACCACGATACCGTGTTAAACGTTATGGTTGCACTGCTTTTTTTTCCTCTCCTTGACAAAACAGTAGATTTCTGTGGCGGGAGACTGGTTTGATCATATCGTATGCATATATGTTATATAATACATAGACGATACAATGTCTTATTACGAGAGAGAGTAAGAGGCAATAATGTCTCGTGGTCCTTCCAGCGTGCTGTTCTTTATCCTTTTAGTCAATGTCGACTGCTTTTCCAATATTCTGTGAGAGGCCATTTCCTGCTACTCGATGCTTTCCTTTTAGGATCATAACCCTTAAGAACGTCATATCCTGGTCATAAGAAATGAATTAGCATGGTGAGCAACAGCTTAAAATTCAATTAACAAAAGGGAAATTGTAATAAAGCCATGAATGTACAGAATGCTAAAACAACATTGATTCAACCTGCCGTTTACTCTGAAAACTGAGACATAAGCTGTAGCGAATACTGTGCGTTTGTTAGATCTATGATAACTTTAACAGAAAGAAAAGGTGTGTGTGTGGGGGGGGCTTAACCATTTGAATACAACCAATGTGTTTATGACTACATTCCTTACTAGAGCACAGTGGCAGAATAAGTATTTAGATCTTTTATTAAAGTAAAAGTAATAGATACTTTAATAAATACTCTGTTACAAGTAAAAGTCCTGCATATTACTTAATACAAAGTACAAAAGTATCAGCATCAAAATATACTGATAGTACCAACAGTAAAAGTATTCATTTTGCAGAATGTACAAATTAAAAAATAAGATAGGCTATGTTATTTATGAGTTTTGATGCATTTATGTGTTTGTTACTATAATGTTAATGATAAAATGATATACCTAATGACTATACACTACTTAATAATACATCAGTTTGTTAGGGCGTATTTCAATGTAGAATTGTGCATGCTTGACTAAAATGTGAAATGAATTTCCTACAAAATGCATGAAAGCACATAAATAAACAAGCGCACCTCACACACTGAACTTTTTACATCAATATAATTGTTTCCATAATGAACTTTGTGCATGCATGTTTGTGTGTGTGTGTCATTCTGTGAGAAGGTACACACTGTGCTCTCCTATTGTGGGAGAGTGAAATTAAAAATTAAAATCTGAGCCAGCTTCAGAATCACCTTGACATTAAAAAATAGAAATACAGCTCCACGTGATTTGTGAGGATTAGAGCTGATTCATTAGGGTTGGCTGAGTGCTGAATACATTATTCCCACAAGAGACGCCTCGCAGGAGCATGAATTGATCACCTCGGTACCCCCCCCACCCTCCCGCCACATTAATTATAGGATTATATATGAGGGAGTTTGATCTATGACAGGAAAAGGGCGGGGGTGAGTGACAACACACACGATCGCTTCCTCTCGCTCCTTATTTAAATAAGGACAGTATATAAATAATACATATTGGTTGCGTTCTCAGAGGAAGCGCCTAATGGTGGTGACTTTCACTCCAAGTACACCATATTGTGTCTAATGAAGTGGCGCACACTCGGAGCGCGACACAATCAAAGCTTTCCAAGCAGGAGCTTGCTGATTGATGAGACTACGTACCTGCTTTGCTTCATTTTAATGCCTGAAACATCTGTTTCTGCCAGTCTATGAATATGCATACCTCACTTTGGGGTCTGCTGGTGGGGTCTGTGTACTTTTAGTCAAGGCAATCCTCAAAATCATACACTTGGTCAAATTGTCTGGTGGTTTCCTCGGAATTCAGGATCAGTGGAAGCTGATGTCGCCCAAAGGAATAGTCGGATCTTAATTTAACATAACTTTTTTTTTCTTTTGGCAGCAAAACATTTACAGCCGCTTTGCTGCCAATGTGGAGAAAAGGCTATCGTTACCTGATGTGATATCATTTGAGGGGATATCATTTGAAGGGTTCACACTTTGTTATCACTCAGTTCAATGTGCCTTAACAAACTGGACTCCGACTGGCAACCTTTCAAAACACCAGCGGTTACCCAGAATGCAATAGTGCTCACAGCTCAGAGCAGGGTTCTCTCTCCATCATAATGGTAAGCAGAAACAAAAAATAACGTGTCACGGTCCACCCAAATGTTGGGGAAAAGTCATGTTTTCAGAAGTGTGGAGGATTGTAATTCAACTCCTGCGTGCCGACACCCCGAGAATCCTGCTCATCACTGGGAGCCCCCCAGTTTGGTGAAATCTGATTCCTCTGTATTTGCGTGTGCATGTAAACATAGTCTATAGCTCTATATCTATACTTTCACATTAAACCGCTATGTTGATTTTGCACTAAAGTTCTCAATGATCGGTGCTTGGTCCTCTTCTGTTCATCCTCTACCTGCTCCCTCTTGGTAACATCATACGTCATCACGGTCTCCTCTTCCACTGCTACGCTGATGATGTCCAGCTCTACATCTCCACAAAATCCATTACCACTACTCCTCACTCCACTCTGACAAACTGCCTCACTGACATTAAATCATGGATGCAAACCAATTTTCTCAAACTCAACTGTGATAAATCGGATATGATCATCATCGGCCCCAAATCTCTCACCAAAACCAGTCACAACTTCTGCCTCACCATCGACAACTCCACTCTGTCTCCCTCCCCTCACATCCGCAACCTCGGAGTCATGTTTGACTGCAACCTCTCATTTGAACATCACATCAAACAAATCACCAGAACCTCCTTCTTCCACCTAAAAAAACATTGCCCGTCTCCGCCCATCACTCTCCTCATCTGCTGCTGAAACTTTAATCCACGCCTTCATCACCTCCAGAATTGACTATTGCAATAGTATTCTTTATGGCACATCTTCCAAAATCCTAAACAGACTCCAATACATCCAAAACTCTGCTGCTCACCTTTCTCACCCACTCCCGTTCCCGTGATCACATCACCCCTGTTCTCCAGAACCTTCACTGGCTCCCCGTACCACAACGGATCCAATACAAAATCCTTCTCCTCACTCACAAAGCCCTCCATAAGCAGGCCCCCTCCTACCTCACCGACCTGCTCCACCACCACACTCCATCCCAGCGACTCCGCTCCTCTGATGATCTCCTGTCCATCCCACATAGGACCAAGCACCGGACGTGGGGTGACAGAGCCTTCTCCATATCTGCCCCCTCCCTCTGGAACTCTCTCCCCAAACTCATCCGAGACTGCACTGATCTTTCCTTATTCAAATCGCAAATCAAAACCCACCTGTTCAGAACTGCTTTTAATGTGTGATTGTTTGTTTTTGTTTTCTTATCAGGGTCCGAGCGACTCAGAAAGTCCCTATTTATTTGTTTTATTTGTTTTACCTGTATTTTAGCTATTCTTATTTATTTATTTTTAGCTTTTAGGATGTTTTAATTATGTGAAGTGTCTTTGAGTATTATAAAAAGCGCTATATAAATTAAATGCATTATCATTATTATTATTATTAATGAGGAATCACTCAGTACTTCTCACTTGTCAAGTACATCATCCACACAGTGCTACACAAAAACAGGCCTTTACAATGTAGTCATTTCATATCCACCATTTCTTTATTGAATTACCAGAAGACCTGATGATCAAACACGTCTTGTTCTAGTGATTATGATATGTATTGCTGTCTTTCTTTTCTGTAGTTTTGACTTACAGTCAATGTGAATGGCGGACAATTCATTTATGTGTTCAAACAAATGTCTGTCCAAAATGTTTAATTCCTGCTTATTCTGTTACGGGAGCTTCCTTTGCCAGGGCTGATACCGTTCGTGCTTCTGTTAGCCTGAAGCACATCTAAAGTGAACAGATAAGGGATTTCTTTCCTCGCCGCTTTCTAATGAAGGAGTTTGTCAACAACCTTTTTTCTGTCCATCCATCACTCACTAATGCGCTCGCACATAACCGCAGTTGTTCAATTGGAAAGCAATCCTTTTGATTTATTTCCCCCCCATCACCGCCTCCTTACTTCAAAATGTCTAATTATAAATGTGGTCTTCACCGGTGACGACTGGGGCGAATCTAAATACCCACACCCTCCCCAACTTTCTTTTTTGTTTAATCTTCTATGTTTAAGTGTTAAAATATGTTTCATGTAAAATGACATCTTCCTTAATGGGAAAACCTTATTGATAATGGCAGGAATATAATTCTGGTGAAGAAATACCAAAACACCGTTATTAGATCTACTCCATCACATAACAACTCACCGTATGCACTCGATGTTGTTCACCAACTATCCGAGCATGTTGCGTCATGAGGCAGAAATCTGCTCTGCACGTGGACCCCTTCTGTGCACTTGAACCCCCGACTTGCTCCACCGTTGTGTGGCCTTCAGCGGAGGACTGCGATTCAACTGGAATGCTCCCAATTCCGGTCGCACTGAACTGTGAGAGTGTGAAGCAAAGCGATGCCGAGCCCCAAAAAACCTGCCCTGAACGAGCACACCGGCGGAAAAGCCGTCTGTAAACTTGGCGCCAAATGCAGATTTTCGTCCTGCAACACCGACTCAACATTCCCAACGAACCCCAGCTGAGGACCCTCTGAAGTCAACCCTGAAGCTTGAAAAAAATTTTAAAAAATAGCCTGAAAGCCATCTGACAGGCCGAACGAGCAGAATCCAGTCGAAGCCGTTTCCACACATTCGTTGCTTTGCATCGTTGTCATGGCTACTGCTCCATAACAACCGTCTCCTGGGTACCCAACAAGCACTTGAGGAGTCGTGTGGCGAAAAAAGGTTAAAAAAAAACAACCAACCAAGCAGACCAACACGCTTTTTTTAAAGGTGAATCCGTCCCCACGTCTTCAGGCCACTTCACCGCTAAAAGACCTGCATCATATTACGCAACAGGAAACATTTGGCCAAGCAATGAGAACGAAACCCTGCAGCCCGTCGGGTCAGGAACGAAGGGAAAGGGAGGCGGAGTGCTTGGTTATGTAAGAGTAGAGGAAATGTGGCTTTGACTTTGAACTGTTCCTGGTGTTTGTCCCGTGGCGGCCTATTAGCATGAGTGCGTTTCATCAGTTTGCTTATTCATGAATACTGAAGTGCGTCTGCACATGGCTTATTTTCAGCCGACGCCGCGGAACTAGAGCGAGCAACGTGGTGCAGACCGGCGGGAGGCTTCTTGACAGCGAGCATGCTGACGATCCGCTCTGTACTTTCATTGTTTGGTGGTTTGTTTGGTGTTTTTTTAAGGGGACACGTGATTGTCATTTGATTAGCATTTTGAGTTTTTTTTCAATTGAGGGAAAATGATGATGGATAAAAACTCCACCTCCACCAACGCTGAACAGTTCTCCAACTTCCAATGCCACTTTTGATTGTCATGAGTATAAAGTTAAAGGGTCTGTGCACGTGTTACGAGTGAAAGGTGAACTGAATGCGTCCCGTCTGCAACTGAGGAACGAGAGCGGCGTTAACCGTAAAGCGACCTCGGTTCTGTGCGAGTAGACCCTGCTAAAAGCAGGCGACAGACCATAATAACATCTACATAACACATGGACGAGGCCCTGAAGAGGTCAACGATTCATCCCACACCAACAGGTAAACCAACTGAACCGTACGGCGCCGATGACAGAAGACAAATTTCCACCGTGTCCTGATGCGTGTGTGTGCGATTGTGAGAATTAGAGATTGGATCTGTGTCGGTGACAATTGCCCTTGGGGAGTACCTTTGCATTGTTACCGTGGCAACCAATGTTGTCCGGCGAGGTCGGCGGCAAATTACAAAGCGGACAGTCGAGCATACAGATGTCTGGAAAGAAAACCCATTCGATTTACCTGCAGTCCGAGCACAGCGACAGTCATTACCGGGAGAGTTAAGAGTCGCAGCCACAAGGAAAAGAAAAAGGCGTTCCAGGATCGATGGAGAGCTGGGAGCTTGAACCGCCACTGAGGGACTACAATCATCATCATCATCATCATCAGTCCTTTGCTGACTGATTGTGATCCGTCGATCAGCATGGGGCTCGTCCACTTCGCATACGCTTACATTTAATGTGCAGGAATATAGATGGACATGCGTGCAGGTGGTAAAGATTTTAACAAATTCTAAATGAAGCGATTTAATTACTGAGACCATGGCTTGCCCCAGCTCTAAAATTAAACACATTTCTCATGCACACACTGTTCATGTTCCTTTGCAACATGTTAACAGTGAGAATAGACTGGGAGCCAGCAGCCAGACTATGAGGAGCTAAACTAAACTAAACGTGTAGACCTGAAAAACTAAAAGAAATGTGACGTTTTCTGATCATTTCCAGAGCGGCTTTTTCCTCTTCGTCTTTACAGAAGAGGATGAATGTGAAGAGAGTGATTTCTTTATTAACCGCTCGCTCATTCCGCCTTGAACGATTTGGTGTGTCGTTTCGGTGAAAGGTTTGATGCAAACCCAGGGCCGTCATGCTCTTTTTTCTGTTACTCGTCAGTGTGGAGAAGGGGTCACTAACTATACTTCAATATATATGGCACTAAATCATAGCGCAAGCTGGACATTATTGTGATGTTCCGGACCTTTGCATGAGGAAACTCTCTCGAACTGGACCTCGTTGAATTTGTATTGAATGTCCCTGGTGGAGAGGATACAGTACAAACTCTAAGAACGGGTCTTTTCACTTCTTCCTCAAACATGAAATAAAAAAAACTCCACTTGCTCTGAAACACACACACACACATTAGCTTTTGGTCAATATGATCCTCCTGTCACGCTCCGACAGGCCTCACACACACACACACACACACACACACGCTGCGTCAGTGCGTTTTGTTTAATGATCAAGCGGCCCGGTGTGAATAGTGATGAAAAGGGAGAAAAGCCACACGATGTGAAATGAGAGGTAGCGCACACAATTAAATGCACACGTCATTAAGCAGTAAGAACGAGAAGCAGAAATACATCCTGCTATTATTATTGTTATTATTATTATTATGTTGAAACAGACAAATATCAGTACCAAAACAGGAAAGAGTAGAGTCTGAGAGGTGGATTTCTGTGAGGGGAAATATAAATAGATGAACAAAAGCACTTCATCAAAAGTTAAGTTGGACTCTTTTTTCCCCAAACAGGACGGTGACTCCTATTCCTTGTTATCGAGAGTGAAAACTCACAGTGCTGCGCATTAAAAAAAAAAACATTCTGGTATATATTAATATTGCATCTACAATAAATACAACTTATCGCTAAAGAGCAGCATATTACTGCGGATACATTTCAGCGTTTCTGTCCCAGTGTATCTGCTGCTATATTTTTTAAATATGGAAAGGGCGCCCCCAGATCCAAACTGAGAAATCAGGATGGCGGAGCATTTATTTCCCACAACGCTGAACCCTTGGTTGATTTGTACGATAACAAGCTGGTTTTGTTCCACTACTGATATGAATTTATGTATCTGTAGCTTCTCACACTGTCTACAAACAGTCAGGCAAACGAGCACAAACACTGCTGCCACGTCATGTCCCAACACAGAGCAGAGCAAGCTGGACTGCCCATACTTTACTTTGAAAAACAAAAGGTTATACATACATCCTGTCGCAATTACCGCTCTCTACAACTCTGTCCAACAGCTTTAATGAGCAGCAACAACGCCTTTTCCTGATGTTAACTTTGTAACATATCATCTATATGAACATTGCACTCCAGATAGGAAATAAATCATAATTGTCTCCATTTTTATTAAGCACAAATATGACCTTTGCGACACCGTCTGGGCTGCAAACTACCAACGCACCGCCAAAGATGAATAACATCTCAGACAGACATTAACGTTGGGGTTATTTGCCCTCTAGCTAAGTACCCGTGAAGTTTGTTGGAGCTCGTCAACAATTCTCTCTCTCTGTTTCAAAGTAACAGGAAAAAGAACAGAAAGGCAATATTACAAAGTCACAGAGACTCTGCTGTTTAGAAACAGCACCCCACCGTAACCTCCACCTCTTCGTGACTTAGTTATGACAAAACAAAAGCCAACACTGAAGTGCTCATCGTGCAGATATCGTTTTCACGTCTGTGTACGTGACGTCCTTATCGTATATATATATATATATATATATATATATATATATTTATTAAGTAAGATGACGAAGCGGACCGATTTCTAAAAAAAGACTTCCAAGAGTGTTCCGCAGTCTCAATAGCCCAAGAGTTTCTAAAAATAAAACTCTTTCAACCAACAGATCCGTTACAAAGTGCTCCAGACGTTTAAAAAAAGATATGTACAGAGCAGGAGATTAAAGAGAAGCCAGACTGAGGAAGCTGTGTGCGTGTGTGTGTGTGTGTGTGTGTCCTCTCGTACATCTATCTTTTTAAAAAACTTTTTGTATTTTAAGCTTATTAGACCTGAAGGGTAAATATGAAGCTAAAACCAGGAGATGGTTAGCTTAGCTTAACAAAAGCAAAAATAGCCAACAAATATGGTTTGAGTAAGAATCTTGTTTGGGATAAAGACACGTTGTGAATTAGTTCTTGGTTGTTGAAAAGGTTTGGACAGTGGGCTCAATGAGAAGGGGACAGGAGAGGCTGTCAGTCGAGGTTATAAACATGTAAAGGAGTCATGAATGTAACACGTAGAGCCTTCACCTTTTTTCCAAACATTGATAGAACTTGTGGGCATATAGATTCCATTGTTTTCCAATTTTCATCAAAGAAATTCAAAAACTATGTTTGAGTTCTCTCTGTCTCTAGCCACGATTGTGCCGTTTCCACAGAGGTGCAGGACTTTTATACTGCGGTGAAATTAAACCATAACCCCTAACGGAGAGTAAAATAAATAAATAAATAAATAAACATTTTGCTACTCACACAATGTGGCCGATGGGCGTGAAAACGGCAACTGCGCCAGTCTGATTATATTTATATATCTCATTGTATTAACTCGGCTCATATTCAACATATCACCATCATTGTGACTTTATGGACAGGCAACTGCCCGAGACGTCATTTCTACACTTCAGTTGCCGTGCGGATTAAACAAACAACATATCTGTCAGCGGCTTTGAGAAGTTCTGGTCGGCAGATCAGGTTCCCTTTGTTACCCATTTGAGTCAGACCCAGCCTAGTTTATTTGTATGCTAAGCTAACCCTACAGTCTCACGGCTCCAGTTTCAAATGAATCATACGGAAGTGTCACGAAACGTCTCATATAACAAAACAAAAACTATTTTATTAAAAAAAAGAGGTCCTTGCAAGTATAGAAGTACAAATGTGTGTATGCGAGGGCGGATGTTAGTGTGCACTGGAAAAAAGAGAAGACGACTCCATTTGGGGGATTATAGTTATGCATGGTGCGGCTGTGAAATGACCAAATGAATGATTCATCACAAAACTCCGCTCAGACGTTGACTGCACCATGGAAGACGGTCCCGTGGTGGACTGGAGGAGTGATGATGAGGGCAGAAGCAAGACAAAGCAGTCCCACATTACACCAATAGCTTCCAACACATGTAATGAAGTGTATTTCACTTTCACTATGCTCTGTCAGGCAAACAATAAAGTATTTTGATCCCGACGCTGTAAAAGGTTGTTGGGCTGTGTATGCTCTATATGCTATATGTGTATGCTCTATATATATACACACACACACACACACACACACACACACACACACACACACACACACACACACCGTCTCATTCGGATTTCCCCCCAGGGCATGATAGGCAGAGAATGGGTTAGCCATTGGCAGTAAACCAAGGAACAGAGCGTAAATATTTAACCTCGCCTTTAGAATTACCTTTTTAAATTAGCTTAATTCAGTTCAAAATGTGTTGTCTTTGGCCCCCAGATCTGTCCCCTCCTTATAAGCACGGAGAGGAAGGAAGAGAGCCAGCAAAAAGACTTTTAAAGCTCGGTTGTTACATCTGCATGACATTTCTCTTCAAACAGCAGTAATTTAACACTCACACACATCTCCCCAGTTTGTATGTAGCCTCCCGTCTTTCTTCAGCTTTCCTTTCATAGGAATGGTCAGACTGACACGACCATCTTGGGAAATACGAGTGTGCTTTGTGAATGACCAGACGTCCAATCATAGCCTACAACGAAGCATTACACAAGCAGAGCTGGACAGGGCCCTAGAAGTAACACAGCAGCAGGACCGCTATCTGCTCGTCTGTATGAGGAGGAGCAGGAGGAGCAGGAGGAGCAGGAGGAACAGGAGGAGCATGAGGAGCATGAGGAACAGGAGGAGCAGGAGGAGCAGGAGGAGCATGAGGAGCAGGAGGAGCATGAGGAACAGGAGGAACAGGAGGAGCAGGAGGAGCAGGAGGAGCATGAGGAACAGGAGGAGCAGGAGGAACAGGAGGAGCAGGAAGAGCAGGAGGTGCAGGAGGAACAGGAGGAGCAGGAGGAACAGGAGGAGCATGAGGAACAGGAGGTGCAGGAGGAACAGGAGGAGCATGAAGAGCAGGAGGAGCAGGAGGAGCTGGAGGAACAGGAGGAGCATGAGGAACAGGAGGGGCAGGAGGAACAGGAGGAACAGGAGGAATAGGAGGAGCATGAGGAGCAGGAGGAGCAGGAGGAACAGGAGGAGCATGAGGAACAGGAGGTGCAGGAGGAACAGGAGGAGCATGAGGAGCAGGAGGAGCAGGAGGAGCAGGAGGAGCAGGAGGAACAGGAGGAGCATGAGGAGCAGGAGGAGCAGGAGGAACAGGAGGAGCATGAGGAGCAGGAGGAGCATGAGGAACAGGAGGAGCAGGAGGAACAGAAGGAACAGGAGGAGCATGAGGAACAGGAGGAGCAGGAGGAACAGGAGGAACAGGAGGTGCAGGAGGAACAGGAGGAGCATGAGGAACAGGAGGTGCAGGAGGTGCATGAGGAACAGGAGGAGCAGGAGGAACAGGAGGAGCAGGAGGAACAGGAGGAGCAGGAGGAACAGGAGGAGCAGGGGGAGCAGGAGGAACAGGAGGAGCAGGAGGAGCAGAAGGAACAGGAGGAGCATGAGGAGCAGGAGGAACAGGAGGAGCATGATGAACAGGAGGAGCAGGAGGAACAGGAGGTGCATGAGGAGCAGGAGGAACAGGAGGAGCAGGAGGAGCAGGAGGAACAGGAGGAACAGGAGGAGCATGAGGAGCAGGAGGAACAGGAGGAGCATGAGGAGCAGGAGGAGCAGGAGGAACAGGAAGAGCAGGAGGAACAGGAGGACCATGAGGAGCAGGAGGAGCAGGAGGAGCAGGAGGAACAGGAGGAACAGGAGGAACAGGAGGAGCATGAGGAACAGGAGGAGCAGGAGGAACAGGAAGAGCAAGAGGAACAGGAGGAGCATGAGGAGCAGGAGAAGCATGAGGAACAGGAGGAGCGCTGCCAGAGCCCTACAACATGACCTCCTGCATGTTTCTGACAAAACTGTCCGAAACCGACTGCGTGAGGGAGGCGCGAGGCCCCGACGTCCTCTAGTGCCTTCAAATTACACAATGAGGATATCAATAAAGATTTTTTTACTTGAATATTTGTCATAACGAGATCCACTGTGTTGATTTAAGTGTTCCCTTCATTGTTTTTGAGCAGTACGTATATCTCTTTTTAAAACCAGTGTGATCTTTCCTGAGATCTAATCTGGATTTCAGAGGGAACACAGCTTGACGTTTTGGAGGGCGTTCATTTGGAAAGTCCAATTCAGAATGTCCTGCCTTTGTCTGAATGACAGACTGACTATTGGATGACTTTGGAATATTGGATATCACCTTCATTGTTCCACCAAACAACACGTTGGACCGTCTTCTTTTAGAAACTCAACACACTCCTACACAGTAGTGACTCCTTACCTGTTACTCCAAAGGCAAAGGAGCATTTCATTAGCCAACATAATGTGAGGATACAGATGGAGATGGTCCTTACTATTATTGTGTTTGTGGGTGTGTGTGTGTGTGTGTGTGTGTGTGTGCATGTGTGCGCTTACCCTGAAGTCGATGCCCACAGTGGAGATGAAGCTCCCGGCTAGAAAGGCTCCATCTTTGAAGCGAACCAGCAGACAGGTCTTCCCAACACCTGAATCCCCCACCAGCATCACCTGAGACACCGACACACAGTCACACAGTCAGGATGGTAAGAGAACGGCTTGGATGATACAAGTCAAAGTTATGTGTGTGTGTGTGTGTGTGTGTGTGTGTGTGTGTGTGTGTGTGTGTGTGGTGTAGGAAGGACCCAACTCAGGTGAGAACTTCTACAAATACACAGCGGTGTTAAGGAAACACACACAAAAAAACTGTTACTCCTGGCAGAGTAGGTCGCAAGTTGTGTCACACACACACACACACCTTTTTGTATTGCTATATTCTTTGTGACGCTGCTATAGAGCCAATCTGCCACTAATGATGATTATCAGTTAATTTGTTTACTTTTTGTTCAATTTTGAATCATTCAAATGCAGTTTTGGATCATTAAAAGACTTGTTTTACTGGCAGACACGTATGAGCAGACAGCATTTAGTAAAGGATTCTTTTTTTGTTACAGTTATTTGTCTATATGCATTTTAAAGTGCAGAACATGTATTGGTTTAGTTCAAAATAAAACTGAAATTGACTGGTGCATTGTGGGAGTGTGGAGAGCAGCAGCAGATGTTTGTCATTATGTCACTGCTATACAAAACAAAAGCCCGCCTCCTGCTGCTGGTAATTGATCTCATACATAACAGAAACCACTCTCCACCATCTCATCGCGTTATTGCACTGGATTATGGTTGTGGCGCACTTAATGTTCCAGTTGGACAATGGAGCCGGCGTTCCTAAACTTTTGAGTTTGCAGGGGGACCAGAAGGTAGACACCTTATTGCATTTTACAGTTTGGAGATTGAACACAATCTGCTTAATAATTCATTTTGGGACTTTGCCATCAGTGGGAAATAATGGTAAAATTATACACATAGCACTGCACGGGCACATTAATGGAAGCACATTTCTGCCCAAGAACAGCAGAGATGAAAAGATATGCATAACATAAGTCACATTATTTATTTATATATATATATATATAATTTTATTTATTTATATATATATATATAATTTTATTTATTTTTATATATATATATATATATATATATAATAAAGTTCCAATATAAGCCAACAATATGAAATAATGAGTCAAATTGGAATTTGCCATATTAAACCTTTTCAAAAATGAGAAGTACTGAGAACACAAAGACACTTCAAAATCAAAACTTTAACTTTTCTCAGTTAAAATCATGACACTTCAAACTGTTTGCATTTCATTTCATTGTCTCGGTCTCACGTGTTCACAGAGTGTTTACAAAAGAGGACAACGCAATATGAAAC
The DNA here is from genome assembly GCF_009769545.1 of Cyclopterus lumpus. Taxonomy (NCBI): domain Eukaryota; kingdom Metazoa; phylum Chordata; class Actinopteri; order Perciformes; family Cyclopteridae; genus Cyclopterus; species Cyclopterus lumpus. Next base: position 4,993,567 of record NC_046984.1, read on the forward strand.
ATAACGCACCTCGTTATCTAGAAACGACACTGCACAATAAATCGAATGACATCTTCGAAGACGACATGCCGACATGGGATTGGACTTTAAAAGAAAAGGCGTGAATTGAAGGCTCGTTTTCATTGGCCGCGTCCTGAGCTCATTTACTAATTGATTACTTGATTGAACTCAGGCGCGTGGAACCTCTCAGCCGGGCTGTCCGCTCACCTTGAAGGCGATGTCGTAGAACTCTCCGCTGTTGCTGATGGACGGTCTGCTCGGGTAAACCAGCCCGGAGGACGGCGCTGCGGCGGCGGCCAGACCCTTCCCCGTCCTCCCGCTGCCCGGCGACGCCTTGGGGCTCTTGGAGCTCCCTTTGCCCTTCACTGCCTTCTTCCTGGACATGGCTCCGACAACCTGTTCGGCTCCGAGCAATTAAAGAGAGAGGAAGAGTTTGGAAACGCTCGAGATGGTTCAAACACCTTCTTCTTCTTTTTTTCTCCCCCCTTTTTCTTTTTGGAGTTGTGATTGAGACGAAAATAAGTTCACCCGTGCGTCAAAATCGTGACTGTGCGTAAATTGGACACTGGTCAACGGACAAATGCTCTCCAACGGGAAACAGCTGTTGTCCCGGCGGTGCAGCTGGATGACTATTAATCTGGTTCCCAATGTAAACAGTTCTCACTCCTCCCTCTCTCGTGCTGTGGCGTTGGGAAGCGCGTGAAGGCTGTCTGGGTGCGTTTGCAGGGGAAATCCACCCCAAAACGGAAATCATAATACTTGTCCAACAATGTTGGACATTGATTAATACCCAAAACATATGACAACATTACCGTCTCTCTGAGCTTGGAACGAGAACACTCCTCAGATGACGCTGTGACGTTTCTGATGCCGCAGTTTTGATGATAATCAACGATTGGTAGACACTAAATATGACACTAAGTATTACGCTCAATCAAAAATAAATATCAGCTGGCAATCTCCATGATGTTTTATAACGAACTGTCCGGCATCTGGAACATAGATCAATCTCTATATACGTTAAGAGTTCTGTATAATATAAATTAAATGTACATTCTAGTTTTAGGGTGTATTTCTTTTAAAGGCGCAGGTCTGTGTGGCAGCTTGTATTTTGGAAGCTTCACAGTTTCTCCACGGACATTTTGATATTCAATGCTACATTACTCCAGACCGCTCTGACTTCTGGGTAACGGGTGCACACGTGCAGCAGGCGGGCGTGCTGTGAAATGAGGGACATTCGAGCTGCCTGGGGTGCGTTGTCACAGTGTGTCCAGCAGGTGCGTGTTTTACACGGTAAATGGATGGTACTTGTATGGCACTCCACGTGCTTTTACACCACATGTCATTCATACAATCACACCCCTGGTGGCAGAGGCTACCATGCAAGGTGCCACCTGCCCATCAGGATCCATCAAAGCATTCACACCCAGTCACACACACCGTTGGCACACGTCTTGCCCGAGGACACATCGATTGAGGACCAGAAGTGAAGGTATAAAATGTATTGCGTCAAGTTAGGCATGGCCACACGAACGCAGCACAGGACCAGAGGAATGAGGCTGGGTGGTGTTCACATGAGGTGTCCTGTTCTAAACAAGCATGTCCAGCTGTGGATTTGCATACTTATAAGTCACGAACAGACAGAGAATTATCACCTGACCGCTCTCATCAGCATCTTCTAGGCTCAAGGTTTCCCTGCTTGCAACGTTGGCGTTTGGCTTCACCCTCACCACCATCGAGCAACTGTTCTTAGCTGTAACCGCCATGTGAGAGCAGTGCAGCATGTTGGCCATGGGGCAGGTGCACATACACAACTAATAAATAGAGCAGGCCTGACTATGAGAAGCTCAGATTACAACTCGTGCAGAGGGAGTCATCTTCACAAAGCAAATAGTTGTTTGCTGCTATATTAATAATCGATAATCCCTGGAAGAAGAAACTGCTCACTATAAGAAGTTTGCTGTATCGACTTAAAAGGGGAAAATATTTCAGTGTTGTGTTTGTTGAGGCACCAAGTTACCAATCAAATTAGTTATTGCAGGGTTATTAAAATCTAGAGCCCAGCTTCTTGTGGAAGACTCTAAATTTTTTTTAAATAAAGAAATGTAGTCTTTCCCATCAATGTCAATACAATCTAATGGAGGCGGCATCTAGTGGCCATTAGAGGAACTGCATGTGGTGACTGCAACTCCTTGAGGCGGTCGCAGCTGGTCTCCGCGGCAACAGAGCGTCAAATGAATAATTGTAGACGCGTAAGGTCAAACGAACCGTTTTGGGTTGACCGATCCATCGGTACAATTTGAATGTCTTTACCATAAATTAAATGAAAACAAATGTATGTGTGTCTAAGAGAAAGCCTGCTCTTAAATCCTTCCGCTTTCATTGTCCTGCATCCACTGTGACGATACACACTCTTCATAAAGCCTTTGTACGTAACTGGAGCTCTGAAACAATCCCCTTCAGTTAGAGGCCTCCACACCTGAAAGCTGCCCAGTACCACCAGTAGCCGTCGGGCAGCCCGACTGACCATCGATTTTGTCTGGAAGGCTGTGATGCGATTCACTGGGCTCACTTCTACTCGTCCAGACTCATCGAGCACTGCCGCCGCCCTCACTTCTAATGTTATATCAGAGGACAACAGGGAGAGCTCAACCGGAGCCGTCGAGATGAGACGGACGCGTGTCCCCGCTGGCTGCGGCACAGTCGGTAAATCGACGGCCGTGTGATCCGACGCGCGATCTTCAAGGCGACCGTCAAAGTCGGAGGAAAAAAGAAAAGGAAAAGCGATTTATTTGCAGTCCGAAGGCACAACAAACGGGAATGCGGAGATGTTTGATTAGGAGGCTATTAAAAAAGCCCCATGCTGTGCGAGCGGTGCATCGTAGTAAACCAATGAGGACCACGCACACCCACCCCACCGATTATAACAGAGATCGTACCTCGTCCTGTTTATTCATACCCTTGCAACACATTGAGAAATAACTACGTATGTGTGTGTGGGAGGGGTTTGGCGGCACCTAGCGGCAAGGTTGCACATTGCAACCAACTGAAACTTTTCCCGTGAAGTTGACATGAAACAATTCTTGGTTTGTCCCTTCCGAGCTACTGTAGAGACATTAGCAGTGCAACATGGCGGAGTCCGTGACGATGACCCGCTCCATAAGTAGTTATATTGGGCTCATTCTACGGTGACGTGTAGAAACTCCTTTGAAAATATTTGTATCACGTGGACAGAAACCAAAGCCAGAAAAGGGCTCAATAAATCAAAAGACATACAGGAGTCAGAGAAGGGTCTGATGAATTAGGAACTCAAATAATCAAAATAAGTGGTCATTGTTGTCGTCAGTGATGAAGTTGTACGGTTCTGGAGGGTAACACGATGTTGCTGGCTGAACAGACAGAAGGAATGCCCTCCACTCATAAATCACACGACACAACTCGGTGCAGGTCGGTGAACTTTGAGGAAAAGTGAGGAGTGAACCACAAAAGCCCAGATGACGTGAATTAGCTGGAGAACGGCACCACCCGGTGGCCTCGTGCTGCAACTACAACTCCATGTTAACTTGGACAATTTGGGGTTTTTGTGTCTTTTCTACACACACACACACTTATTTTTAACTTCTGATTTTCTTTTTTTCTCCATATCAACTTGATGTAGTTTTTAAAAAAAATTGTGCACATCTGATTTCTTCTATCCTAATTTGAATTAGCTTTATTGTCAAATATACACACATGATGTCATACACTTCTTTCTGCCTAGGACCTGTCGGCCCCATTATATTTTATCGAAATATCAGGACTTGTGGTGATGATTACAAATTGGTTGGTGTAAATAGTGTTGATGGGACAATAATATCTATAAAACATGAAAAATGATAAGATATATTACTATGACAACGCTAAATGCAGGAAGAGCAACAGATTTTGCAGCTGTTTCCTCCCTCAATATCGCCTGTGCTGAGCAATGTTATCGTTTCAATCAATTACATTTGCGATCAACACTGATTTGACATCTTCGTCAAAAGGAGGCAGATTTCCACTTTTCTTTTGCATTCGTGTATACTAGCGTCCGTTTCACCCTTTTTGATTTAAAATGATTCCTATTGATACCTACAAAAAAAAAGTAAACAAAAACAAGCAAAGCAGAAGAGGACAGGAATCATGAAAAGATAAGATAAGCACACAAGAACAGAGGCCGGCTGCTCCAGTGACAGTGCACAACGTGTCGAGGCCAGGGTAGAAACACACACGCCGGTCTCGACGTGAGGATGAGGAGCAGGTGAGCAGGTGACTGAGTGCATGTGGTCGTCAGGTGAAGAAAGTCGATGACTGGAATGTTCCACCAAAAGAGTATTTACCCCAATTTAGCATTGCACTGCTGCGAACACCAGCGATATCGTCTTTTTCTATTCCATTACCCACAATGCAACCCGACCAGTTCTAAACGTCTGTAAAAAAATAAATAAAAAGATGACATCCCTGAATACAAATTGAAGCAGGTTTAATGCTGAAATGTTCTTTACAAGGGGCAGTAACCATTTGAGATTCATAGATATACATATAGCTTTAATGAAACCTTGTAAAAGCATCACATTGTTTGTGAGTAAATATCAGGTTTTATTAAGCAGTTCGTCGTGAGATGTTGCAAAGTGAACAAAACTAAACAAACACCTGATGGCGTCCTTGGTCCGTGTTCCACACCAGCAGCATCGCACTAAAAACGGTCTTTGAGCCCGACCTCCCTCCAACCTCCACCACTGCAGTCCTCCCGATTTCCCTTTTGTCGTCAGGCGTCTCCAGGCTTCAGCTCTTCAGGTCTTCAGCTCTTCAGGCTTCAGCTCCTGTTTGGCTTCAGGTGCGGGTGCGGCCAGCTTCGGGACTGGAAGTAGCCCCTGAGTCCTTCCAGGTCCACGGGAGGGAAGTAGGCTCCGATGCGTTTCCTCAGCCACCACTTCCCCTCAGCCGCGCTGGCGCTGCCCGGCTGGCTGAACTTGTACCTGAAGTGTTCCCCTCGAACCCACCTGAGGAGGAGGAGGAGGAGGAGAGGAAAAAAGAGGCATTGTAACCGTCAGCATCTGGTCTCATAAAAGCCCCAGAATGAGCCAGATGTGGTGCACTTTGGACCAGAACAAAATATATCTATTATGATTACTATTCTTCTCGAGCGCCACCAACAACTGTTATTCCGAGATGAGTGAAAGTTAACTTTGAACTTGTATTATTTATCCAATTATAAATCCATTTGCTCTACGGTGCATATATTGTGTGGGAGCAAGTTTTGTAAATTAAAACTTTGGTCTCTTGTGGTCGAACTGAGTATTACAACGACAGTAGACAACAACTTTTAAAAATAACTTTTTGTTACACAGATGAAGAAATAAAGAACTTTGGAAGATTATCATGGCACAGTAAATAAATGGATTTAGACCAGACTTGTTTCCCTTTTTTTCTCACTTTCCTCTCAGTGTAATCATTTGCAGAGCGTGTGCTCTGGGCTTTACCTCGGAGGTTCTCCGCCTCGGAAGGGGTTGTGGTCGAGCAGCGAGAGGACCGCGCTGTCATTGGACAGCAGACGTCCCGCGATGTGGATCACCCACTCGCTCTGCTCGTAGGTCTGTGTGCAAAACACGGAGACAAGACAAAAGACAGACATGCACGTGGTTTTACAGAGGCAGGGAGAGATGGGGAGGGTGTGGCCAGAGGCAACATAATAAAAGACTAAAGAGTGTGTGTGTGTGTGTGTGGCATAGCAAAAGGGACAGGTGTATAAACAGCAGAGAGATACGGAGAAGGATTTGGAGACAGAGAAACACAGATAGATAGATTTCATTGAGGTTAGTGCACAAAACGACTGCCCCCTAGTGGCTTGACACGCTAAATGCCACATAGGAGTGTGCGTGCGTGTCTCGAGTTAACTTTGTTTTGGAATGGAAATCCTAAAAGATACTGATTAACGACATCCAATATCAGCCAAATCCTATATCCACACACAAAAACCCACTCATCAGGCCAAGTGGCTGGTGGTACACTTCCCTCCTCCGTACATCAACTCCTGCAGCGTCTCACCTGGAAGGCAGCAAACCACATGAGCCAGTCCAGCCGGTAGTGGTACGGCGATATGAGGCACGGCCGTCGGTAAACGTCGCCTGGCTTACACAGGAACTGGTACTCCTCCCACAGCGCCTCGGGGTCCTTGGGATCCGGGCTCAGAGTGCCCTGGAATATCACCTCGGTGCGCTCCTTGGTGATGCTGGACAGAGGTCGGGAAGGAATCGGGTGAAAAGTGAGGGATGCCGAGTCGATGTGTACAAATGCTCGACTGCAGACGTGCACGATGTGAAAGTGCAGATGCCTTTAAATGCACCGATCCCACCAATCATGTGTGAAGGGATGTGTGACGGGTGGCAGGAATGTGGCGTGATCGCTCGCCAACACATCTTTAGACACACTGACCATAATAGTTACATTTCTCCTTTCCTGCTACACAGACGACACTCGACCATAGCGCCATGTTTCACAAAGCCAAATGTTTCCCTCCTGTTTAACCCCAAATCATTAGAAGCTAACTATTTGGTTGTGTTGTAACAAGCGAGGCGTTTGGATTGTCCTGAGCAGCCGGGACTTTCTTTTCTGGAAAGACGCCACAGGGCAACACGTCTTTCCTCCTCGTCGTGGTGGAGTTCTTGGAAAGGCTCGATAACTCTGAGAAAAACAGATTTACCTTTCTTTTTTTTTAAGGTCCCCTCTACACTATTTTTGTCTACTTTGTGGACAATAAATTGATCAAATTCAGTGCCCCATACCACTATATTTCCCAGGCTACCGTACCTTCATGTAGCGGCTGCAGCAACTCAAATCCAACCATCACCAGACCTCCATCCCTCCCCACACAACTACAATGTTTCTCCCGTAAAAACTGTTCTCAGAATTCTGAGATATTATTCTCTTCAATTCAGAGAAACGAGATACAATTTGTTTCCCATATGAAAAACCTTTCTTAGAATTAGGAGATAATAATCTCGTTAATCCAGAAAAACAGTGCAATTGTCTTTGCGAACGGACTCATTCAATTTATTTTGAAAGTCGCGGTTTCAACTATTAAGCCAACGTGAATGTCTGGAGGAAGAACATTTGATCTTATCCATAAATGGAACAGTGACTTTCTCGGTGGACATATTAAGACACCTGAGGGCCCGACACTCAAGCCGGTCCACAGATCACATGACCTGGCTGTACCGTACCTGCCGAAGGCCCCGTAGGTGTTGACGATGCGCAGCGGGTCGAAGGAGGTGTTCATCACCTGCTTGGAACTGAACAGGTTCATCACCACGGGAACGCTCAGGCAGCCAATCAGAACGCCCAAAGAAATGTTCACCACCCAGCGCATCAACATACCTGTAATGCATACAGTAAGTGTGCACACAGACACACACACACACACACACACATAGTGGAATAGCATGAATTAATGGAAAAACTGCAGCATCAGTCGAGACATTGCTCTGCGGTAAATGTAATGACATTGCAGCTCCTGTTTTGCCTGAAGACGCTACCACATCATTTTTGTTTACTTGTGACATTTTGTTGACTTTTAGAGAAATATTACGTCTCTAGTCGAGGATTTCAAAATGAGGGGGAAAAACACAGTAATTACAGCTTACATCAAAGTGACATATTTGTTAGTGTCGGTTTGTGTACGTGTGAAGAGAATCAGAGCTGTTCAGCGTGTCGCTCTATGTGTGCACGTGATGACCTCAACACTTCACGGGTATTGGCGGCCGAGTCCACGAGACCAATTAGAGATGGGCGGCTGTTGCTTTTACCACATTTTAAAAGCAGACTGTATAGCAACAATGTAAGCCAATACATTCCTGTAAACCATATGCCATACTTGGACCGGCTTCTCAGCTATCCAAGAGCGAATCCATTTTCTTCCCATCATTCCCTTCCTCCTGTATCCATTAGCCTCAACTGTTAGAGAGACCAACTTTCTACAGAAGAGTCTGGACCCATTGTGTGAAGTCAAGTTTAACGGTTTACAGGTCAAAAGCATGATGTGAAAATATCATACAGTGTATGTGACACCTTCATATCTTGTCTACCTATTTCTGTCTCGCTGGTGAGTCGACTGAATCCTTAAGGATATCGTTTTTGATTTTCTGGGGTTGTCCGAGGTGGTTATCGAGAGTTTGGAGAAACTGACAGGAAACTGTTATTTCACCTTGCAGAATCGGGAAGTTGCTGGTCTGATTGGTTAGTTCTAACCCATTGAGCCAATGGTACACCAGCAAAATGTATTAATATGTGTATTATATACCCCACTTCAAATAGACCTGAACTATCCCTTTAACTGGCCACTTCACCAGTGACATGCTTTGTGAATTACGCTCACACTAATAACACTCAGGAGTCCTGAAGCTCGGACACACGTGTCCTTTATGTTTTAGAAGCCGTCTCTCTACTTTTAGCCTTCGGGTGTTTTTGTGAATACGACCCACGGGTACCTTTGGTGGGTTTGGGGGTACGTCCGGCTGAATCCTCGTTCTGCATCTCGAGCGCTGCCTTCTTGGCTCCGCCTCGAGAGTTAAACAAGAAGGCCAGCGCTGCATCATCAAAAGAGGCCAGACTGGGAACAATGGTCAGCCAGTTAAGGAAACTAAGGTTCCCACTCACTATCAGAACCACCTACATAGACACAAGAGACGAGGCAGAGTGGAAAGACACACAGGTGGTAAGACTCTAAATCCAAACACGGGCCGCCCCATTGAACAGTGAGAGTTACCTGGAACAGGATCTGGGTCGCTCCGTTGAACATGCGCATCCGCCGGCCCAAGAAGGTGAAGAGTGGGAAGAGGAGCTCGATGAGGTGGTTGGAGAACGTCTCGAAACGATGGAACCACCACGGAGAGTGGTGCATGTAGTAGGACATGGGGTTGGGAACCGGCTGGGTCTGGGAAAGAGAAGAGAAGGATAAGGAGGACAGTCGGGGGAGAAAAATGCAGCTTTAGACGGTTCAAGTGTAAGAAAATGAGGGCTTCGTTAATATTGGGTGCTTGAATCCATGAGTTTTAGTTTATCTATTCATAAAGGTTTAGTGCTTAAAAATGCACGTTTTCTCAGTTTTACTTTGGCGCTTAAAATGTTGCCTGAGCCCAGGACGGAGAGAGGGGAAACATTTCCATGTCTAAATAAAGGAGCAACTCTATTTAAATGAAGGCAACCCCACCTACACACACACACAAGAAAACAAAACACACACAAGAAAACACCCTGACAGACCTGTGCAGTGTTCGTGTGATTAAGTGTGTGTGTGTGTGTGTGTTTGTGATCGGTGGTCGGACGCAAAACGGTGTAATAGCTGGATATGCAAATAGTGTGGTGAAAAATAAATACAGCACAGAAATAGGTGGTGGGGAAAAGAAAACAGGACACTGGCACACCAGTCTATACTCCAACAGTTTTTTTTATGGAATGGAAGAAAAATAAATGGAGGGGGGGTATTTAACCTGTAGCTCACCGAACCAGCCCTGGAAATCCAAGGGCCAACCTCAGACGGCCAAAGAAACCCCCACCTGGCCTGAGAGCTAGCTGAAACAAAACCGAAGCGAACAAAATGCTGCCTGTGCCGAAACACGCCCGTACGGGGGGGGGTGAAAGAGAGTAGTGTGTTAGAGGGGGTTAACAACGCCTCACCTGGCGCCAGCGGCTTCCTGCGCTCTGCATGTGTACATGTGTGTAAATCTGCACGATTTGTCAGGCGACAACATTTTCAGGACGCCCCCACGTTTCTTTACATTTTCAGAAAGAAGAATTTGAATTTGAAGAATCGCCCTTTGCAGAGCATTTTCCACGGGACGTATCTTTTGAAAATATCCAGCTTACATTTTGATGCTACACGTGATTCTCCCGTTTCCTTGCGCTTCATTTAAAACATGAACGGCATCGCAAAGATAATCAAGTCGTTGGTTCCTTTTAGCCAGTGGAATTTAAAATCAATGGAGTGAATTGTTCAGTTACATTTTCAGTGGGTTGCTCTGCCTGAAAGAAATAGTCATTTAGCCTTTTAAAAGGAGTTGGTCATGGTCCCCAGTGGATGAAACCAAAGAATGAATCCGACTGACTTTGATGAGCCCCTTGACTTTTCCTGCAACAATGAACTAACTGCAACAGTTCATGTACGAGTCATATCCTTCCTGATTCCATTCCTTGAGACATTTATGGATCCATAAGCTTGCGAGTGTTGCAGGAATTAAGTTCAACTTTCTTTCTTTGCTCAAATTAGCGATTTCAGTGTAAAACTTCCAACTACCTAGTTCCTGTCTAGGGCCCTCCATCATATTCTGGCTGCCTAACATAGCACTCAGTCTTCAAATTGTTAAGAACCCCAAGTTTATAATCCCTTAAAACAAAGCAAAAGTACCAACTGTGTGACTCACTATCATAAATCGACATAAAGCACAGCGGTCAATCTGCATATGCAGAGAGGAACCAGAGAACGAGTACCCCTGTTGAGTCTGTTTCATTTGATTAATTATCGGAGAGGACAGAGACCATTTGGTATTTGACAAGAAACAGAGATAATGAATTAGAGGAGCGGATAAAAAAATCCTGCCTCATATTTCATTCTCCAACTCCCTGGGTTGACAACCATTTAGTGATCTCCATGGGGATTAGCGATGCTAAAACCGTTTCCCTTGCAGGGAAAGATTGCAGTAGATTTATAACACCGCGTACCAGAAAAACAAATAAATGTCCTTTCCAAATAAACGGAAAGGCAGACACCCTAACTGCAACAGATAGATAGATAGATAGATAGATAGATAGATAGATAGATAGATAGATAGATAGATAGATAGATAGATAGAGATATATGAGGCATGCAATTCCCGATTCCCTTCCTTAAGTGATCCAAGTTTCCATAATCTCCAGTCCCACAGGAGCCATTGTATTGCAGTCCATCCTCCGTTCCCTATTGAATTTCAGATCTATATTGTATTCTTGATATGTGCGCGAACGTCATCTCCGGTAATCCAGTCCCATGAGAGCCAGCGTGTTTCTGTGAATTACAGAAGCTCGGTAACACAGAGCCCCACAGGGGGATTTACACAAGCTCACGGTCTGCATACAAGGCTGTTTTATTAAAACACGCGACAGCGCGGTTACTGTAATGTGTTGCCCTGGTGTGGTTAGCCTGATGAACTTGGCTTTGTCGTCATCGAGCAGACAAAGCCGAGGCACAATGTGCAGCGCATATCTGGTTCTGACCGTCAATGAGAAGAGGGCTTTGGGAAATGTTAACGCTTCGGTGGACTAAGTATATCTCAATATTCGTACATCGGTGTTTGGTCAGACGACAACAGACACTTGGTCAGTGTCGGTTGTGAAAGGTGTCGCTTGCAGTGAGGAACTTAAAGAAAAGGAAAATGCTGACTCTGCAGTTCTATACGCAGCGTTTCAACACCTTTCAGCCCATTGTTTTAGTGGTACATTGTTTTAGTGGTACATTGTTTTAGTGTTACAGACCACGACTTTGTGGTTTTGGTCGAGCCTCGCCGCGTTACTTCTGGCAGCAGATGAACCCGCTGAACACGACCTCGCCTTACTGCTGAGTAAGCGACTGGCAAGTAGAACGACTTTAGCTTCTCAAATGTGAAGATTTTCGCTGTCTTGAGTCATTGTACACTAGACATCTTTGGGTTTTAGACTATTCGTAAGGCAGAACAAAAAATAAGACACTAAAATGAGCGTACATAACAAAGAATGGATTAATAAAATAATGTGATAATGAATAATGAAAACAATCAGTAATTGCAGCCCTGGTAATTATGGTTTTCTTTGCCGTGGAAAGCACCAAAAGTCCTTTTTGGGCTTCCGATAGGAAAGTCTGAGCAGCTGATGGTCAGTCCGATGGGTTTATACCAGTGGATTGAGAGCAGTCATCCGCTTCGTATAGCATGATAGCATGATAGCAAGATAGCATGGTTGCATGGTAGAATGGTAGCATGATAGCTTGATAGCTTGATAGCATGGTAGCATGGCGCGGTGCATTAAACACGCTGACATTCTGTACACGCACCTCGTAGTGGTAGTCCATGCAGGTGAGGTCTCTCCAGCATTTGTCGCCTCGGATTTTTATGAGACCCTGAAAAACACAGAAAACATACAAAACAGTTTGATGGTTCATGAATAATCCAAGTAGATAACCCCATGACAGATGAACACATCCAATGAATTAAGTGGACATAAAGTATAAGGAAGGAAAAAGTGAGCTGCAGTCGGGTGCGGGTGACTGTGCCGTTAGTTCTGTGGTCTTTGTCTACTTCACTTGGTTGGTTACTAACTAATAGGCTAAATGAGACTTCAAAACGTCATCATGTTGACTCGTCAATGTTTTCCCGAGCAAATCGCATACAGATTGGAGGTTGGGAACACCGACTGAGATTTATCGACTTCTGAGACCGTGGTGTCACTCGTCTATAGCCTTACGTTAGCTTTTCACTTCCAGCGATTGCATTCATCTTAAAAAAATCTTTAAATAAAGTGAGAATTTGTGAAGATAATTTGGGGCTTTTCGCCGAGGGCACAGGTGCGATGCTAACTTCCGGGCTACAGGAAAGTGTTATCTCTGCACAAATCTTTTTAAATGGCGACAGCCAATGGGCATACTCCATCTCGGCTGACCAATGGGGTTTGCGTTCATAGCCAAAAACTAGGTTCCATGTCATGTACACTTTGTGCAACAATCCCACAATGCAATCTTATGTGTTAAAATAACAGTCTACATTTGGGAATGGTGCTGATTCATGAGTTTACCCTGTACATGACTGAGTGTCTATATCCTTAAATGTATATCCTTATATCAATATTCTTGCATTTTAGAAATTAAATACAATCTAATAATAGCCACTTATAGGATTCGGGAAATGCAAGCTGTGTGCTCGTTCTCTCCTCTCCACCAGCTGTTTCCTCTCCGTGCTTTCTTTCCTGGAGTTCTACATTTTTAAATACAGAGCTAAAACGTTGTTCCACGTTACCGAAACAATTTAATGACAAACTCTGAGTTGCAAAATTAAATTGACAAACATTTGTGTAATCCATAGCACAATTCAAAAGGATCAAAAGATTATTTGTTTCCCCGACCTTGACTATTGTCCATATCATTTCTGAAGTAAGGTCCCATGGTGGCCCACCAGACAGGGAGGGACTTTGCCTCTCGAGAGCAGAGGATGTTGTCTTCAGTCACATAAGAGGCCATTGAGGAAAATAATATTCTGATACTCTGGTCACCTAGCACCCTACAAAGTGGACAGTCTGCCTGAAAGACCAAATCTAATTAGCTTTCTGTCTGAAGACATCATGAGGCGCTCTGACCTTCAGCACTCACACACACAGGCAAACAAATAAATAAAAAATAAGTGAATACATGTTGGTGTCATGAAGGAAATCATAGGTAGACGACACAAATAATTACCCTCCGCACGAACACTTGTCATAAATCTGCTCACATAACTGAATGTGTCCTCTGCTCGAAGCCTGTTTTTCACCAAATTAACTAAATCCAGCTATCCAGGACACGAGATTGGCAATATTGACACATCAGCCGGCCGTGTGGAATGCAGAATAAATCATCCGCTAAATTCTCTAACCAGATCTAGAAAAGACCGGGTCATTTCACTGTGATTATGGGCTTGGCTGCCGGCTGCAGCTGCTTGCTGTTGAGATGATGCCGATAATCCAATTTAGTCATGAGACCCTGAAATGTCAACAATTACAAGCCGACAGACCTGACATAAACCCAGAGCCCAGGAGAAACAAGAACACCGAGATTTAATTAAGTGTAACAAATGCTTGTCCACATTATATTTTTACAAACCGGTGGCTAGCAAAAGGTAGAAAAATAAATCTTTGTTCATCACTGAAAGAGACCATGACACATTCGGTCAACATGACTTACCAAACAAGTGAGGTAAAGTCCACAAGTTGTGTCATTGTTGGTGTGTAGATTCAAAAGCAGACTAGGGCAGGTCATGAATAAATAAAAACTACTTTGGCCTGTCATTACTCTGTCACCGGTCTTTCTCGTGAATTGTCCATCATCAAGAGAAGCACTGGTAAAGGAGTGTTGTGGTGGCTGGGTGTGGTTAGGCTCAGCTGCAGAGGGGAGTGGGGGAGGTACGCTCAGAGAACGGTACCAGGTGGAGGCCTAATTGGCCTCACCTGGGTCTAATGATGATTGCTCACCATTATAAGTGTGCAGGTGGACAAAGGAGGAGAGTTCTGGGATTCGGCAGAATGCCGGACCTACGCTGCTGTCCACGGGAGCAGATCAGCGGAAAGCACAACAGAGACCGCATCCGCCTGAAATTAATAAAAACAAATGAATAAAAACAACGCTCCGGGAGCGACGTACCGCGTTCCGGTAAGAATCCAGGGGGGTACACATCAGGCGATGATGGATTCCGGCTGTACGCAGTCTATGATCCATATAGGTTAAAGACGGGACCACTGTATTTTTCAGGCACTGAAGTAAAGCGGCGCCATAAGACCACATCACGCAACACCATTGTCAGCCCCAGATATTTATCATAAAAGTCCAGACAAACCAGTCCATTCCAGTCAGCCAGTTGTCTGCCAACACCCTGGATGAGTTGGTATGCCAGCAAAACCCCAAATCCCAAAACCAATCCAATCTGCACTCACGAAACACATTCTCACGCTTCCTCTAATCCCAGTTAACACCCCGTACACTCCCCACCTAGCATGGCATTTCCAACTGATGGAGTGTTTAATGCAGATGTTCTTGCCAGCAGTGAAATGTGTGATCCAATTCAAAATCTCAGTGCCAGCACTTTAAACAGGAAGCTTGTAAACATTAGCAGAAAACCAGAGAAGTTAATCATTTAACCGTTTCTTCACAGGGAATGTCCTCAGGCAACTCATTCTGGGATTAGTTAAACATCAAGAACCCCATACTCACTGGTTTACTATCTATTAAACAACATGATGTGTCTAATAGCTTTAAGGAAAAGGAATGCTAAAACACTGAACACTGTAGAAACTCTTGGACAGCAGCCAACTATAGCCTGCTTGCTAACAAAGGTGTAAAACAGAGCAGCCAAGCTAGCCCCCCCCCTGCTAAAACAATGCTAATCACGTTCTGGACATAGCTCTGTACTAGATTACAAAAGTTTAAATTGATATATATATATATATATATATATATATATATATATATATATATACCTTATGTGATTAGGAAGAGGCCACCATACAAGCATATTTACTAAAAGAAAATGTCGCTTAGCAAATGCTATGCTATCAGTAAGTTGCTAGCAAGGAAAAATAGGGGATCTGTATTAAATCTTTTGGCAGGTAAAGTTAAGCCAATTTGAAGAGAGGCCTTTTAATAAGATGAAGAACTTCCGTGACATGGACAGATGGGGAGAGGCTTGGGAGCCTGTAAACAAGTAGTGCCCCCCCCCCCCAGCACAATAATTAAATAGCAGAACCACATATTAAAAGGCTATTGCTACATTCAGGTCCACTAAAACCTGCACTACTTTTTCGCTTGGCCCTTATGTAAACGTTACTAATCATATTTTTAGAATATTTACTGTGAGCCACCACGGTCCTTATCGCCCGATTACCCGCACAGGCTGATGATGCAAACAAGAAGATGCTGCAGCACAGATCACACCAGCCAATTAATGTCCCAACACAACTCATTCAGCTACACTAATGGGGACCCCAAAAAAGGCAATTTGTCTATTAACTAGAAAACATTTCTGCGAGAACCTTCATGTTTATTAGCATAACATATGGTCAGCAGATATGTTTTGCTATTTTTTTGCAGCCACATGCTGTGTGTGTGTGTGTGTGTTGGAAGTTCTGTTAGTTCTGGTGAGCCAATTAATTCTCTTATGAGGTGGTGCATTATCTAGCTCAGCAGAGTCTATTATCAAAAGGTAACCAAGGAAACAGGAGCTTTTGATTCCTTCGATATTAATAGGATACTTTTCCACAACTATAGACTTTAGCATTTGTGTTCAATTATTGCAACAGCTGGGATAATAAGGGGAAGACGCGACAAAGCATGTGAGCCCATCTCGAGTATTAACATAAGTTACCAATCATAATGCATTTAGACAATATGAATGTGACAGATGCCGCCATGACAGCATGTAGCATGATGATGTGGAGCATCACTCCACACATCAGAGATCAGAAGCACATGACCAGAGTGTGACAATCTTTGACATTTCTTCAGGCAAATGTTCCGAAAAAAAAAAGAAAGAAAGAAAGCAACAAAAAAAAAAACGGGATGGGTGGGCCGTGTCGTCCTCACAAGCAGAAACTGTGTGGCGGTGACGCAGCAGCGGTCAGACAGATACACGACTGTGACCTGGGTGGATCACACCCTGGGGGATTGTGGCGTGGGGCTGTGCTTCACACTGCTGAGCTGCTCCACGAGTACACCGTGATGGAGTCTCAGCTCACTACAACTTGAGCTTCTAGGAATGCTCATGATACGTTTTAGGTTTAGGTTACACGTAGCCCCACATTTGTTTCCTTTGTTTATTGGGTGACGTCTGGATTTGATTTCCTGACAAGTCTTCAAGAGTTCTGGATGTCTGACATTCTTGCGAGCACTTGAATGCAGCATTGCTAAAAAAAAAAAAAAGTACACAAAAAGAGTCTCATTGTGGAAATCCCAGATGTGGATTATAGCCTAAATATAATCATCCCATCCAATTGGGCTGGAAGTTATCCATTTTCTGTAGATTTTAGAATATGTCATAGTGACTTCTTGAAACGCCGTCTGTTACGGTCACTGGAGGAGATGAAGCCACTCAAAACTCGAAAGGCAGAACTTGCATTGCAATGCAATATCTAGTCAACAACAAAGTACAATGGTTCAATTTAAATTAGGAAACAAGTCAAATAGTCAGCAGACTGTAATCAACAGATTGAGTGAATGTTATGCTGAACACTGTATGCACACAACTACAACAAAAGATTATTTTCACCGTTGACTAGTCTCTCAATTAATCCATTATAGTATTTTAAATGGAGCACATGGGGCGACTGTGGCTCAGAGCAGGTCCATCCTTCAGTCAGAGGATCGGTGGTTCGATCCCCGGCTCCGCTAGTCCATGTCAATGTGTCCTTGAGCAAGACATTTAACCCCAAATTGCTGCCGTGGCTGTGCCTACGGTGTGTGATTGTGTTTCAAGTCGCTTTGGATAAAAGCGTCAGCTAAATGAAATGTAATTCATAACTTCTTAGAGCCCAAGGTGATGTTGGTAAATATCTTGTTTTGGCTGATAAACAGCCTGAAAGAAAAACATTACAAAAAGCTTAATCTTTTGACATTTATAAAGTTTTTTATATATATATAAAAAAAAAAAAAAAACATGTTCCTGTCTATTTGAGTTTCGAAGCTTCTAATCATTAATATGTATACATGTAGTGGCAAGAACTCCGTTCTGGGAACAAAAGTATTATGTTACGGGCCAAAAACTAGTTCGACTAAACTCTCAATGACTTTGCATTTTGCTAAATGAAAGTAGGTCTCCGAGGTCGGTGCCGCTCATGTGTCTCAACTCTCTTCGTGGCCCTCGTAGGAAAAAAAAAACTGCTGGCTCCGTGACCGACTGCAGTGATTGGCAGATCAAACTGAGTCGGTGGTCTAAAAATTCACCATGGAAACTGTCAAACAAGCAGACATGTTGTTTAGCCGACCATATATTTGGGTTGGGTTTCTAAATACTGGCGGTGTTTTGCAGCGAAGCTCCGCTCCAAAAGAAACGATCTGAAGTCAGGAGGACAAACAGTGAAAAACCCAAGGGAATTAAACTGTTGCAAAATGGCTTTATTTCTCCATGTTGGCTCGCTGGATGTATTCAGGTATCTGTGTGTGTGTGTGTGTGTGTGTGTGTGTGTGTGTCTGTCTTTCTGCTTCTACTGGAATAACATTGATGTCTGTGCAAGGTCTCCCAACATGAAATGTGTTTGTCGAGGTGCTGGTGGCTGTGAATGTTTTTTTTTAGGACTAAGACGTGTCAACTCCAATCAATTCTGTTTTATTGTGTTGACTAGGTAAACGGCTGCTTTGAGAAGTTCTACGCAATTTTTTTTTTAAAATAAGAACAATTCATCATCAAAAAATGACGTTGCTAGATTTTTGTTGTTGTTGTTGTTGTTCTCGGTCAAAACAGTCTCTCTCTTGCTTCCTGCAGCCAACCTGTGAATGTATTTGTAAAGCGTTTACTCACAGCTCCCAGCATGATGCGAACAATGAGCCATCGGAAGGTCCACAAGCAGATGAGGGACGGGGGACAGCGGCGGGGGACCTGGGACAGAGTCCACACGGGACACAGGAAGATGGCCAGAAAGCCCGTCTCCAACAGCTGACTCTCCCAACCTGGACAAACAATCAAGAGTATCTATTTGTGTAGAGACAATTTGTCACAGGAGAGCAAATGATGCTTATTGCTATCAGCTGCACACAGAACCGGATTGGTTCTACTTTCCAGCGCCGATCCATCTCGTAGACCCATTTCACAGGATAAGTGAAATGGACCTGAAAGGTCAGGGGTCACCAGTAGGCGTCATCCGCTCGCGGCCGTGAATGTCTGTATAGAATTCCACTGCCATCTTTAAAAACTGTTGTTGAATTATTTCAGTCCGGGGCCAAAGTGTTCGACCAACCGAGCAACGTTGCCGTTGCTGTATCACATTTCGTTTTTCACTTTTAAAAAGAAGCTGCACAATTTTCGGTCGAGCGTGTTATTCCAGAGGACGATGCCCCGAACAGCAACACAAACATGTCCTCTGTTTTTTAGTCTAGACCTGGAAACAATTGTTGGAGCTTAAGGCTGCAGACTTAAAGCTGCACTGTCAGCTACAGGGTGATAATAGGTCCAAAAGAAAACATGGAGTTAGGGAGAAAGACCGCGAGAGTGAGAGAAAAAGAAGAAGAAAAAAAGAGACGTTTTAAATAAAGAGAAATAGAAGCCACAGTTCCCAACCACAGACATTGGCCTGGCGTCGCTCACTACAAAGTGTCATTAACCAATCACAGAGCAGCCACTGACCACGCCACTTATCTGGGCCGGAGCCCGACATACAACCTCCCATTTATACTCTCTTAAGTCCCCCCCCCCCCTTTATTACTGCGTTCATGAGAGTTTATTGGGTTCACTGTGTAAATAGGCAGCATCCTGAACATCAGTAAAGCAGCACTCTGCCAGCGACTGCTTGTTAAAAACCGTCTCTCAATAGTGTCACTAAGAAGTGTGTGTGTATATATATATATATATATATATATATATATATATATATATATATATACACACGTATATACACGTATGTATACACATATATGTTTCTATAAATACACTAAAATGATATCCAAACCCAGGTGTCGCACATAAATGCTTTGCCTCAACTTCACGCCTTCTATCTGATGTGCAGAAAGAAAGGAGGCGGTCCTGGATTTTGTGTTGAGGTTGAAAACTGTGAGTCACTTGGTGTCGAAAGGGAAGTTCACTTACCGAAGGAGTACCTAGAAAGAAAAGAAAAGAACACAAAAGGACACGGAGATATTAAAAGAAATCAGACATTTTATAACATAATAAATATATATTGTGGTAAACCAGTCCTCAACAAAATATTCTCATGATTTCATGGAAATTAAAGCAACTAATCATACTAATTTCAACTTTTCTAGTATGTTCAAAGCGGGCAGAAGACTCATAATACTTATGGTCAGTGCGTGAAAGCAAACCTGTCTAGTATTACGTAACACTCTGAACTCATGTTGACAAAGCTGAATATTCTTTTATTTATTTATTTATATTTTGGCCACTTCAGGGACATAGGAACAAGCCTGAAATGCCTGTTTACACATCTAGCAGTCAGACACAAAATAAACCTTAATTTTGTTGTTGTGTCTCCCCACCTGATGAATGCAAGTCCAATATTTACTTCCAGTTCCAGTACACATAAAGTTCTTGTTACACAGTTTGTCATCTACATATAACCACACTTCATGTGTGTGCACATCCCAGACTCACCACAGCTGTCCCACGCCAACCAGGGAGTGGTAAAGCACCCACAGCGTAACCATGACCACCATATTGGCCATTCCCGTCACGAGGACGAACGCAGACAGCGTCATCCCCGCCAAGGCGATGCCATCCAGGTTGGCATCCATGTCGCTCCAGTCCAAGAGCCAGAGGATGGAGGGTGTGTAGGCGAAGGCGGCCGTGCCGATCCTCCCCCCAACGTAGCGCTTCACGCTGTTGAGGTAGTCCTTGCAGGGCATCAGGCCGCGCTCGCCTATCAGCTGCTTGTTCTGGTTGAACGCGACGCTGAACGCCACAACTACAGAGAGGAGAGGAGAGGAGACAGCGGGGAGGGAATACAATAAGACTCCATGATTCATTCAAGTCCGAGGTCAGAGCAGGGTCACATTGAGAGAAATTGAGATGCACTTCGATGACGATGTTGTCGAGCCGGACCCCCGATCGTGCGCTGTAATATGGTATGTGACGTGTAATAATGGTTTTGCCCATCCAAAAAATAATAATAATAAAATCAACCTGATCCATCTAGGTCATGGAAACGGGGAGGGGGGGGGGGGGGGCTGCTTGGATAAGACTCCTGAACAGGAAGTTAATTTGCCCACAAATGTTAGATTCCCCCCCCCACACACACACACACACACACACACATAAAAGGAAGTGGAGGACCACTGACATCCTCCTCACACTATGTCATGTTACATTTAAATGCATTTGGGGTTTTACTACTTCACCTGAATACAAATAAATGAATAACTACTATTTAATTGCTGACGAAAATCAAACACTCCCATTACTAAATGACCACTGCTAATTACCACTGGTGCTCCAGCATAACGTTCCGCTAACTAGCGTTAACTACCACGAACTACTTAACTAACTAAGCTAACTAATTATATATCTAGCTAACTAGCTATAAACCAAATAACGACTCTTTTTGACTTGAGCGGACCGGACTCACTGAGACCGGACAGCTCGCCAGTGACGTCACCCGCCGCGGTGCTTACGGTAAATAAAGGCGACGGAGCGGAGCAGCACAATGCGAGTGAGCCAGTAGGTCCCGGTCCGGAGCGACGGAAGTCCCCTCTCTTCCTCCGCGTCCTCGCCGCTGTCCGCGCCGGGCTCCCCGCCGCTGCTGTCCGCGAGCTCCGACTCCGTCTTCCCGCTGCCGACGCGTCTTTTCCTCACGGAGCTCCCCGAGCTGTCACCGGCGGCCGCCATGTTTTCGAAGGGGCTTCGCGTTCACGTGACTAAAAAAAGACGCGGAAGTGCTTTATAATAATATTAATTGTTGTTGTTATAAAGATCTTCTTTTTTTTTTTTTATTCGTCTTATTATTGTGGTCGTTAGCGTTTCTTGGAAATGAAATAGTAAAAATAAAACAAGGAAACGAATCAAGAATAAAAGGTACATTTAAAAAAGCAAGTTCGGAGCGCTTCCTCTTTGGGGTTATAGGTCTGTCGTAATAATACAAAATAAATAATATCATAATAATTACCAGCCCCGGATTTGTAATATACGTATACTTGGATAACGTATTGCTTGTTGCAGTGTCTAACAATGTTTAATACATGTGAGCTCATCTTTTATAAGAAATCCACATACTAAATACAATGTAATTACTTGAATTACTAAAGTTATGTCTCTGAACTTTAACAAAAAAAAATTATATCGACTGTTAACAAAATCTGCCTGCTGCGTTATGACAAACTAGGAGGAACTGGGGCTGTAACATTTGACAAAAGCCAATGGGACACAAGGGGTGGAGAGATGCAAGGGGGCCAGTAAAGAAAGTACTAAAGGGGAATTATGGACTGGTCAAATCTTGCCCGGCTGTGGCGGAGGACGCCGAAGGGAATAGTTCAAGACTTTGGGATTTTACTTGATTTCGGGTGAAACAGCCTCACGGAGCCGTGCGCATTTACGCACTTGGAGAGTTCCTCGGGAATCGCAACGTTTTAACCGAGAATGACAGAAGAGAGCAAGTCCTTCGCGGAGTGTCCCCGCAGTCCGGCAGGCAGCGACAGCTCCGTGTCCCAGCACGGAGCGGATTCGGAGTCCCCGACCCCTCCAGCGGTGTCCGACGCACGGGAGGCAGCGCGCCCGTGCGGGATTACGCCCAAAACGGAGAGCAGCGTGGAGACCGAGCGCTTCCCCGCGTGCATCCGCGACGCGGTGTCGCAGGTGCTGAAGGGTTACGACTGGTCGCTGCTACCGATGCCCTCTCAGGGGGAGCGGGGGCTGAAGAGCAAACCTCGCGTGAAGCGGCCGATGAACGCGTTCATGGTGTGGGCGCAGGCGGCGCGGAGGAAGCTGGCGGACCAGTATCCTCATCTGCACAACGCGGAGCTCAGCAAGACGCTGGGCAAACTGTGGCGGTGGGTACTGAGTCTGCGCCGAGGAGTCTCCACTTGAACCCAAAGAGCAATGAGCACCGCATGCATCCGAGTGTGAAGACCACCACAGTAGAGTCCTGGTTTCTCCGCAGGGACCATGAATCCCAAATGAGAATGTGCGACGTCTGTGTGCGAGAGCTAACGAGCAATACAAGTATCTGTATTCATGAAGCTATTAAGCATTACAAATGATCCGATTGATTGGCCGAAATTTGGCGCAAATAATAATAATAATAATATAATAGTGTTTATTTTGTTTTGTTTGCACTGAAAATATTACTAAAGTGTACGTTAAGTATCACGAGTAAACAGTACTCATAATACAGAGAAAAAAAACTTATAGATTATATATATATGTGGATTATTATTTACTGATGCATTGATGTGTACGTAGTATTGCTTCTGTTGTTGCATGGGACTAATTCTATATAGAATATGTATTTAATCTATGACAATGCATTTGGACTTCATCAGCTCATCATGTGTTTTGTGCGTTAAGTCTCGATCTGTAAAGGAAACTGAGACGGTGGAGACAAAATGTACTGAATTGTGGTGAAGAAAAATATCACATGTGTGCCAAATGTCACGAGGTAATAAGAATGATTCTTATCTGTGATTTCCGGTCTGGTATTTAAGACAGTAAACGCATAACATGTGGCAACATGTGTACTCTATGGCATAGCCAATGCACTTTCTGGCGTTTGAAAGGACCTTGAATAATCCAATGTCTCTCTCTCTCTCTCTCTCTCAGACTTCTCTCTGAGACAGAGAAGCGGCCCTTCGTTGAGGAGGCCGATAGGCTGAGGATGCAGCACAAGAAAGACTATCCGGACTACAAGTACCAGCCTCGGAGACGCAAGACCACCAAACCCGGGCAGGGGGACTGTAGACCCACACTGGTCCAGCAGCAGCAGCAGCAGCAGCAGGGCTTGTGTAAAACAGAACCAGGGGGGGACAGGTTGGCTGGCACGGGGGAAGTGCACCATCATTACGACCAAGACAGGGCAGGTTAGATGACTACACCTTTTAAAAGTGCAAGTGTTGCCACTTATAATTGTTTTATTTGACTTGCTTCAGTATGGATATAGTGATCGGTGCTTCCTTTGGCTTTGGTTTCCAGGTCAGTCTCATGGACCTCCAACACCTCCCACGACCCCTAAAACCGAGCTCCACGTGGGGAACAAACCAGAGGGCCTGCGCCCTGTGGACGGCGGCTCCGTTCCTCCCGCGGGCCGCCAGAACATCGACTTCAGCAACGTGGACATCTCCGAGCTGAGCACCATCGATGGGTTCGATGTCCATGAATTCGACCAGTACCTCCCCCCCAGCAGCCACGGCTCCGCTCTTCTGACCCCGCCAGACAGCGGCCACGGACACAGCCACCCCGCGGGACCCTTCGTCCTGCCCAGTAGCCACTCTCACTCCCACGGCGTCCCCACCTGGACGGCCAAGAGCGGGGCTTCCGCCGGCATGACACCACCGCCGCCGCCGTCCTCCTCCTTGTCCGGCCATGACGCACGCGTGCTCCGCGAGGACTCCGGCCAAAAACTTCAGATTAAAACTGAGCAGCTGAGCCCGGATCACTACAGCAGCTCCTCCTCCTCCACCACTCCGCCGCCGCCACAACCCGAGTACACGTCCCTCGGTTCCTCCACGTCCTCCTCCCCATCCTCCGCCAACCAACCCGACTACGCTGACCTCCAGAGCTCCAATATCTACCACGCCTTCTCCGGGTACCCTGCCAGTCTGTATCAGTACCCGTACTGTCACTCCTCTCGCAGGCCTTACTCCACACCTCTTATCAACAGCCTGGCCTTGGCGCCACCTCCTCACAGTCCTCCCTCTGGCTGGGAGCAGCCTATCTACACAACACTCAGCAGGCCTTGAAGAGGAGGAAAGCCCTCCCTTCCCCAAGCGTTTGGTTATATGGACAAAAACTTTAATGATTACTCAGATCGGGACAGAACAACGGCCCGCCTGGATGACTTTTAAGAGATTCAATGACTTTAAAGAGTCCCTTCCTGGCGTTTCGAGTGCGGGGTCTCTAAAGAACCGTGCCGATATCAGTCGGGCCAAAGCGCCTTATTTTGCGTCTGCATATACGGTTGCATTTGGTCATTTTTGTGAAAAGAAATTTCACGAGATTAACAAAGATTCTCTTTTGTGAGGGGAAAAAGGACGGAGGCTCGCAGTCTTATGGCCGTGAAGTTGAAACCTGCCTTCCACAATAATGAGATGCCGGTATGAGAGCAGCACCTATTTAAAACCAAGCCTTTCAGTTTTAATAGCAGCTTTATTTTCCAAGTTAGTTTCTTTACCCCAACCTTCACATCGATGAGGTTCAAAGTCAACGGTGTTACATTTGAACTGGAACCCGAAAGTTCCCCCCCCCCCCCCGTTTATTGGTGCAGAGTTATGTGAAAGGCCTGAATTATTCTGTGAGGATTTCGTAGCCGGCAGGAGAAGTGTATTTTATTGAGCTGCATCGAGGCCGAGAGATTGGCTCTTCTTCTGATCAATGGAGGTATTATCTGATTTTAAAAGAAAAGGATGCAACTGTTTGACATTTTGGGAAATGCGGGAAGATCGACGCCACTCGTTTTTACTGTCATTTGATACAATATTATTAAAAAAAACTCAAACTGATTATAGCCGCTTTTAAGCTCACTCAAGAAAACTGTGCCGTGTTATTTGTGGGCCGGATGTCGTTCCTTTGTCTAACCTGAACCTAAACCCAAGTCTAATACCTCTCCGAAGGATGAAATGGAACTCGTGTACAACCTCTAACACTTTATCTTGCGGGGTATTATGTGATCCCAAAAAAAATCATCACTTCTGTAACTATAGAAGAAACGCCATCACTGTGTCACACACTGGGACCACGTGTATGGTTTACCCATCCCGAGATGGTAGATCCCAACATTATAGGGCGCTAAAATAAAGGAATGCAAAGGGCCGAGAGCCCCCCCACACACACACGCACACACACATACACACACACACCTCCTCTGCAGACAGCGTGCATTTCAAACCCTCTCCTGTCCCTCCTCTCCTGCCACATTAAACAGTTGCTTTCCGATCCAGCAGCTGCTCCTGCTGGGTTTCCTGTGCGGAGATTAGCGAATTTCACAGTTCGCAGGTCTCCGGTCGGGAGTGTCGGGCCGCGGGGGCCTGATGGACGGGACAGCTGGATCGGGGTTTCCATGCACTGGAACAAGAAAGCCCCCCTGTTGATTTAGGACACAGGAATGGGAAAAACAAACAAAAAAGGGCTCCAGTTTGACTTTAAATGTGTTTTTAAATGTATCTAAAGGGTTTACACTCAAACACTCACAGTAGCGAGTCATCCCCCAAATGGTGTCGAACATACCCCCCCCCCCCCCCCAAAAAAAAAATGTAATAAACTGAGGCGGCAGCTTGACTATTAATAAATGTTTGCTCCACGTGCCTGCACCTCAGCGGGCCGCTTTTGAACCCCTTCCTGTGCGGGTCCCACCGGCCTGCTGCAGCTCAGTGGCTCCACTGTCTGAGCAGTTTGCCAACGACAACCAGAAGGGCCGGACAGAGGCAGCATTGACCCCCCCCCCCCACTGGAGCAAGAGTGGCGAGATCATCAGGTGACATTTACGCCACCAGAGCACATCCACACACATGGTGAGCTCCTCTGGCAGGTGACTGGCGATGAGCGCCATCTACTGGTACGTAAAATAAGAGAACACAGTTGGGACTCCACAGGAAATCCCTTGAGTGCTGCTGCACCTTGTGTGTAGATGTTTTGCTCTGTGGCCTTTGAGGAAAGCAGCTTCTTTTATTTGCGTCTTTTGTCTTTAAAAAACAAAAAACAGCATTTTTCAACATGTCTGGAACTTCACCTCCATCCTTTGTCTGAGTTTGATCAGAAGATCAATCTCATTGATATATATATATATATATATATATATATATATATATATATATTCAACAAAAAAAAATAATATATATATATATATCTGGTTTGAAATCAGACCTGCTCCTCATCTCCGCTTGAGGCTTGCACTACTAGCATAACACACCTGATCCTCTGTCTGCGATTGAGTTGCATTGTGGGTAATGGGGGTGCCGGGCGTTGATAGGGATCAAGAATGTGTGGAATTGGACAGATTCTGCTGCGTCGATTACAATATTATACTACCAATATACCTGCATCAGTATTGTCTGGTGAGAGAACTCCCATTATGACGTGACAGAAGAGCTCCATCTGCTGGATAAATGGACGTAACTGCACTCTCAGGGTTTTAATTAAAGGATATTTCATAATTGTTTCAACTTGGGTTCATTTCTGTTTGGTTAAAATCAACTCGGGGGACACAATTATGAAAATGAGACCCAAATTGTAATAAACCCCGAATAATCGACCTACCTGGAGTTGGTGAAAAAAAGTAAGTGTGTGTAGCTCCAAAGGTGACACAGATATGCAGAAGAAAAACACTGGATGCCGCTCGATTTCAGGTTCATCTGTATTCATGTTGAGATGTCCACGATGAAACAAACTGCCACTGTGATTGAAGGGTTCAACACAACACTGTGTCTTCAAAACGAGACGCACAATGTAAATAAGAACAGTTGCCGAGTTGAGAAGTGTTTGTATAAATTACAATCCTGTCACATTACAATCGTTGAAAGCAGCGATAACGGGTCGACGGTACAAATACATAAAGAGAACAGCTGTCAGATTGAGGTCGTTAAAGAACCCGGCCCGGATTGCCGATCAGCCACCTCCAGCTACGTTAACAGCTACGGTGATCACTGAGAGTTTGTGTGTCTGTGTGTCTTTGTGTGTGTTTCTAATGCATATTTGTTGTTAACAGCACTTTGTAGGTTTCAGGTTTAACAGGGTCTCAGTGCCAGAGGTTCAACCTCAGTGTCCTCAACGAAAAACATCACGATTCCACACACACACACTCTCACACGCACACACACACGTGTACACACACACACACACGCACACGGTAAGCCACTGTCATCAAAACTGTACATTCAATAAATTAACAATGCATCGTCTTTGTTAAGCGATCAGTGAAATGACTAGATTACATAATTTACATTAGATTACAGGGAGAATGAACCATTCACGAGACGAAATCTGAGAGGAGGATGAGGAAGAGGAGGGGGGGGTTGTTGCAGGGAAAGGGTCCACATGGCAGAGGAAAGCTAAGGTGATAATGTATGGCACAAGGTTGGTAGGCGCAATCGTGATGACATCATCCACCCTTTGGCCTCCGATGAGAGTTCAGGTTCTCTACACACAGGTGGAGCTCGCGTCCCTCTGTCTCTTCCTCTTCCTTTTTCTTCTTCTTCATCTTTTCTCTCGTCCCCAAAATAACCCCCACCACCCCCCAGCTCACACACGCTGGGGGTTGTCTCTGATCTGAATGAGACTGGGCCGGTCCGTCCGAGTCGCGGCGTCCTGCGGCCTTCAGGGCTTGTGTTTGAAGTGGGCCTCCACTGCGGAGACACAAGCACAAATGTGTGACGTCAGAGTGGTGGTCTTAATGTGTGTGTCCCGCTCCTCATTGACAAATATTACACTTTCACCAGCGCAACAATAACTTTGGTTTAAATATTTCACATTTCATACAAGCACATGAGATGAGACTGGAGGTTTCTTTCTCACGTGTATCTTTGAGGCACAGCGATGCTCCTCAGACAATAACTGGCAGGGCTCTAAATGTATTTGTCTAAAAATGTACAATGCTTGTTCTTCTTGGTGAATGAGGAGCTAGTGGAAAGGACGATGGACAGAAGGTGACGTAATACAGAGCCCGGGGAAAGGCAGGCGTGCGGCACGCCACAACCACAGTCACCAGACTGTGAGGTGGTGCCAGATGGGACTCGAACCCACAAACGCCAGCTCAGGCGCCTTGCCCATGAGGCCACTGGGGCTTTGCACAGCACGTTATAAGTGCCCTCGAAATACAGCAACACTTCACAAATCCCAACATGTGGTTTGAACTAACACAACAATACACTAACGGCCCACTCGTTTAGAGCAGGGGGAGAACCCTCAGAGGACTACTTGAGACTAAAACGGTGACGTCGTGCCAAATTGAAAATAAACGGACGTGTTGGGTCGACAGAGAAGGCGAGGTCATGAGCGGTTTGGCAGTTAGCTCCGGCACGTGTGCAGGGAGGAGAGGAGCTATAATGTTATGAAAAAAAAGACTTAAAAAGAGATTATTTTTAATGAGTATTATAAATATGGAGTTCTGATGACGTATGGATGCCAATTTGTCTTGAAATACGGGAGCCCCATGTTTAACGTCACATTGCAATGAATTGTGGGTAATTCCCTTGGGCAAAGTCTGCATCTTATGCGGACTTACGGAAAGGGTTTAATGAAGGGCTCAAACAATGTCTGCCAGACAGCCCTCAAACACTCAGGGGGGGACCGGACTAAATCCTCACACCTGCATATTCCTGCGGCCTCATGGGTCGGTTGATGACCCTCTGGAAGGCAGAGATCCAGTCCCGCTGCTCGGCTTCGGTCTCGCAGGCGAACAGGAACTTCCTGTCCGGCGTGACGATGGTGATGCCGTGGTTCCAGTGGTGGCCCTGTGTGGAGGAGGGCAAGCCGGACAGGACGGTGTAGCTGTTCTCCTTGCTGCCGATGAAGACCTCGCCCCGGGCGTAGGCGTCCTGGGAGACAGAGGGGACAGGGAGAGTGACGGGACGTCCCGCGGACGGACGGACGTCGCCCGGTCGGTCGGAACGGAACAAAAGGACGTCTTACCAGAGGGTCTTTGAAGTACATGAGCCGCCTGTCGTCCATTGTGAACCACCTCTTCTTGAAGCCCTCCGTGTGCTGCGGCAGAGCAAGAGAGGCAGTTAGTGTCAGAGGGAGGTGACAAAACATAACAATAATAATACTGTATCTTTTTGTCATGTATGATCTGAGTTATTTTGAAGCACATTAAGGTCACGCCTGTTATGTGACATGTGCTGTATAAATAATACTGTTTAGCATTAAATGGACACTAAAATAATCCCTCATCTTTGCATTTGTTATTGTAAAATATTCATATTGTTTGACGTTTTCAGGTCTTAACAGCTCAAACAAATGTGTCTAGAGATGATTCAAGAGAAACATTGCGAGAGGAGGAAGAACAAATACACAATTCACTGCAAAGTGTTTCCCGGGGTTGCCGGCAGCACACACCTTTGGACCCGTTTTCTCCATAAATCCTTCCTTCATGAAGTTTCTGGTCAGTTTTGGCACGAGCTGGAGGAGAAAAGCCAGAAGACGCGTAGGGTCACATGACAGCACGCGCGTGATATTGAACATAACGCTCGGTTAGTCCCCCATCCCCAAGTGTCACGTATGATGTTGTTGGATGTTCCACCCGGCTGGCGTGGGAATGCGTCGGGGTATCACCTTTAACAACTATCTTCCCTTACCTCCTCGTCACTTGCTCCTGGGAAGGCCACCTGTAGGTAGTGGAACCTGGCCGCTCGGATGGCGTTGAACCAGTCGACCGTCTCCTGCACGAAGAACAAAAACACCCCTCAGATGCAACGTTGTCCTGCCTGGAATCACACCGTTTCTTTTGCACAGTTGGGCTCAGAAGATGTTATGTTGTTTTATTGTGTTGTTATCTCCGATGCCTGTGCCGTGTGTGGATGCTGCAGAGCTGTCGATACCTCGAGCCACAGTGACACTGAACCAACTGAGCCGACTCTTGCTGTCACCGCCTGCAGTAACACCGCTCCGCCAGCAGAGGGAGCAGCGCTGCGCCGGTCTCACTCTCCTCTTTACATCTTCTCCCTTTTTCTCCCCCCCTCTTCATTAACTCTGTCTCTCTCTCTTTCTCTTTCTCATTATGTATATGTAAACTATTTATAAACAAAAGAGTGGGTGGTTCTTCTACAGGCTCAGAACATCAGTCCCTATGTCCTTATCATTAGCGATAAATCATCCTTTTCCAGGAAAACTTTCTGACCTCATCATTCCCCACAAGGAAGGCCCACGCTGAGCCCAGAAAGGAGAGGCAAGTGACCGTGATAACCTGGGGGGGGGGGGGGGAGGCTCCGACCCTACAGGGGGATGCTGGGGCAACATATTCCACGTTAGACGGGGTCTGAACGAAACAGGACCGGGCCACATTGTCCGTCGTGTTTGGTCTTTGATCTTTGAAATGAAACAATGCCAGTGAAGGTTAAAGTGCTGAGTTTCACTTGAAGGCTGTTTGAGGTCGCTCACATCCATACTGGTTGTGTGTACGCTGCAGCAGTCGCAGCCCTTCTTCTTTCCCCAAAGCCCTCCAATTTGTGAACAGTAAGTCAATTCTTGCACTCCTCCCCTGAATGTGAGACACCATTGAGGTAAAGCTAAATGTCCGCAGCCCCCCCTCCCCCCCAGTAGTCACTGTCACAGAGCCAAAACAACACAAACTCTGTCACTATCCAAATACTTTCTGACTGCTCTGTAGCCACAGCTCCATGAACTATGATGGGAGTCCAAGTGGGATTAGTAAAACAGATGGCACGCATCATACGCTAATATGTTTTACAATTGTTTATAAAATGACCTTAGCATCGCTGTGGTAGACGAAGATGTTCCTTGTGCTGTTGTCTTTCAGGTAGGTGATCTGCAGGCCGCACGGGTTGCCGATCTTGGCCGGTTGGAAGGTGGCGTTGAGGGTCTCGATCTTCATCACCGCTTTGGGATCCCTGGCCTGGGAGGAGGGGAAGGGGGAGGGGGGGGGGGGGCGGACGTGGGGGGGGGGGAGACACGGACGACAAAAACGGGATTCATTTTCCTGTGTGTCGACGGCTTCTGAAAAAGCATGCCTTTAAAATCGTCCGCATGGTCGCGCTTACGTCCTGCTTGTTGAAGTATTTCAGCGCGCCCTCCCTCTCCGACAGGATGAACTTTCGGCTGAGAAACTGACCGTTGTCTCTTCCTCGTTTCCATAGGAACCCCTCTCTGTACCCTGGGCAGAGAGTGAAGGGAAGAAGAAGAAGAAGAAGAAGAAGAAGAAGAAGAAGAAGAAGAAGAAGAAGAAGAAGAAGAAGAAGAAGAAGAAGAAGAAGAAGAAGAAGAAGAAGAAGAAGAAGAAGAAGAAGAAGAAGAAGTGTTAGGAGGAAGTGCAGAATGAGACGGCGGACAGAGAGATCTTATTTGCCTCTATAGATCAAAGAACATCCTTTCCCTCGTTAGCGATGTGATGTTCTATTCATAGCCCGTAATGCCGTCTATTTATGGGTCACAAGCTCTGCCCACACTGCCTCCTTTTCTGTCTTTCTGACGCGTTCTCTTTCTAATCGTGATCTATTTTGGCGGCTTAATGGGTGGAAGATGTCGCAGCACGATCCGGTTGACTGACTTACATTTCAGCCATCTCACTTGTTTCCAGAGTGATTTATAATAATCAAATAGTGACAGAAAAAAAAGAAAACGTCACTGAAAGTGACACGTGAGCGATTTGCCCTGAACCACTGCATAGAAAAGCACAGAATGAAAAAAATGAAAAAGGTTCAATAATATGTTTCGAAGAAGAAGGATAAGCGGGGCATACATATTCAGTAACAGGCTCCTACAAGCATCATAATCTAATCTTTCCTCCACTGCAACATTCTCCCTATTAAATGCCCGCTGCCATTGATTACCTCTCCTCTGTCTCCCCGCCCTCTGCATTCCGCTCCATCCGTGTGTGTCCGTGTGTGTGTGTGTGTGTGTGTGTGCGTGTGTGCGCGTGTGCGTCTGCGACTTTCTGATATGAAACATTCACCTCCACTGGCATTACCTCATTGATCAATAGCCCTGCTTGTCCCCACCCTCGCCTCCTTCATCCTACCGGATCAATATTCAACATTGGCTGCGGTGGATGCCTGGTCACTGCCCACAGTCAATCTCAATCACACACACACACACACACACACACACATGCAATGCACCCCATAATGAGTAATGAAGAAAGGATGAATGCAGATATGGAGATGACAGAATATTATTACACTCTGTCTGCACGTGTGTGTGTGTGTGTGTGTGTGTGTGTGTGTGTGTGTGTGTGTGTGACAATAAACGAATGAGGTCACTGCGAGCCAATCACAAAGCTCCATCTTCAACAGCGGGAAATGTATACTAGTTGACACAGACACACAAACACACGACTAACCACGCACACCTTTTATGCAAACATATGCATAAATACTTAGGAGGCGACAGGAGAAAAATAATGTTTGAAAGTCAGCCATTTAGGATGAATTAATTCCAGCTAGCGGCATCCACTGGGAAATATTTCGCCGAGGTGTTTTCAAGGTTATCGAATGGTAAAAAGTGCAAGATTAGCGGAACAAAAGATTGTCCATTTTATTATCCTTTTCTTCTTTCTTTCTTTTTTTTTTTACTCTGTATACCAGTGTGCTTGCGCATACGTGAGACCTACCAAAACTATTCCTTCAATAGTGTTTTTACATAGAGGAGACCCAGTCCTTTCAACGCACACCTCACCATTCATTATTCATGTCTGAGTTCAATCGGAGTGGACCCCGATGAGGGTCTTCACACGTACTACCGTGTCAGTGTGCGGGGTACCTGCAGAGTAAGGCTCCTGCTTTTCCATGAACTCAAACTCGTTCCTCTCGTACTTGGCTCTGATCCACTGCTCTCTCAGCATCCTGGAGAAAAAGAAAAGAAGAAAAAAAAGCTTTCAGTTACACGCTCACGAGCTGCCCCGTCCTACACACGTGTGAATCCTTTCCTACGCAGTGTTACCCAAGCTTTAAATCTATAAGCGTTTATCTTTTGACCTACAGTGAGCGCCATGACGAGGCATGACATGTTATTATAAGGCCCTTATGAGGAGGTGGCAAGAGGATTGAGAGGGTATCGGTAAAAAACTGCACTTTAAAAAGCAGCTATGTATATGTACCGCTTTCATAGCCCAATGGTTACAGTTCATGTTACGGTTAGATCTGTCTGCCCATTTCCTGTCTGCCAATACACTCTTCATGTGTCCAATCGAGGAAGAAAATGAAAGATTATTGATTATTTATTGTTATTTTCTAAATTGTAAATGGTTCCTTTTGTTTTCAGTCCACTATGTCCAACAAAAAAATGATGGAAATCATTTCCTTTCATTTTTTTTTTTCTCCTTCGATTTTATTCAACAAGCAGTATATATGTTCATTTATCGCAAGGATCACAATATTTAAAGTTATCGCACGGTGCATATTTTTACTCATGTTGTGCATACCACTGATTATATATATTATGTATTTTTTTAAATATATATATATATATATATTTAAAAACAAATACAAATATATATATATCAGTGGTATTGATTAATACAATGACAGAGAATTCTTTAATTGTTTTCCATTTTTCTCTATTGTTACTTTAAGTCCTGATTGTAATGGAATATAGTCCTTGAGCTCATGGTCTTCAGCACTTTGTCTGCACAGTTTATACCAAAGCTCCAAATAAAGGAAGCAATCTGAGCTTCAGACAGGCGTCTTCCTCTTTCGGATGGCAACACTCGGAACATCACCATGCCAACGATCTCTCTCCTCCTGTTTCTTTCTCCACCGCTCTCCACCTTTTCAGTCTGCCCTTTGGGCTCAAAACAAATAGTTGCATCATCATGAAGAGGAAAAAGCGCTGCGCTCTTAGCGGGTGTCTCTTTGGATGGCACCCTCTGGTGACACTGCGTAACCGGTAGCCTACTTGGGGGAGTCGAGTGAGCGAACCAGAACAGACACCATGGCGCGGGCGGCGAGGAAGAGGACACAGCTCTCTCTCTCTCTCTCTCTCTCATTCCAGTCGTCTTAGTTCTGTTTGTGTCTATTTTAATCTGATGGAAAGGGAGGCGGACACGTAAAAAGAGAAGGATGGACGGGCCCGAGAATGTCCGAGGCAATCTGTGTCACTACATCAGCTTACACAACTAAAGTGTATGAAGAAGGGAAAAAGTATACAATGTGTGTTGGTTCAGAAAAGTCTGTAGTCTTCGGGCAGTACTCCGAAAAACGAAGAAGAACTGTGACTCAAAGTTGAAAAACCATAAAACGTGAAAAACTGTCCTTTCATACACACAAAGATGAAGAGGAAGTTTTTTTTTAGTGTTACACATATACACATATATCTTCATTAACGGTAACAACATGGCGTGCAGTGCGTTAGTCCTCATCAGCATGCAGTGTCTGCAGTCTGCTTCTTTTTTTCACCCAACTCTGAGAACTGGATACTGGACTCAAAGATGACGTCACACCACTAGCATTTTCTGAGCTCTGGGGGAAGTTTTTATGAATTATAAAACCTTCATAACTTTAAAATTCACCATACAAACATTCATATTGGACCTTATTGTACAGCTCTACATACATCTCTTTCATAGTGGTGGACTATGGGGAAAACATTTGGGGATTCTTCCGTTGACTTGTCCAAGTACAAGAGCACAGGTGTTGCTAATAACATTAACGAGGGCTCCATTCTCATTCTCAGCCATCAGTCATGTTATTGTCTACACTTGTGCTTTTCAAAAAATATTACAAAACGGGAGCTAACTGGCCTGCATGAGTGCATTTTTTGTGTTTTTATGAAAGACATCGTGGCATTCATTATATGAAAAGCACAAGTGTAGACAATACAATGACTGATGGCTGAAGAGAATGGAGCCGCCGTCTCTCTTTACTATTTACAGAGGAAACAGTTGTCAAAATATGACTGAACTTACAAGTCAGCGTTAATATTTTGTCCAATAAAGGTTGTATTACACCTTGACACACAACCTTTAAGTGATGCTGGTGCCAAAATGGACGCTCAGTAGAGGACTGACTGTACTCTGTATTGTCTTTAACACGGGCTAAGCTAGGCAGTTAGCCTGGCAAAGGGTTGTCTGTTAGCTCAGCGGTCCCCAACCCCCGGGCCACGGATCGGTCGGTTGGTACCGGGTCGCACACAACGACGAGTGAATGAAAAAGTTTTCATCAAAGTCGTAAAAATGTTTTATTTTGAAAAAGGACTGGATACATCCGTCTGTGTATCTGTGGCTCTCACGAGTTTACGAAATACGTCGCACATCTCAAGAGGTCACGTATTACGTATACGTGACCTTAAAAGTTAGCGAGCCACAAGCGAGAGAAAATGAGTAAAAAAAACAACAAATGTCTTTGGAGAGCTTGACAGCGACAAAAAATAAGTTACGGAGCAGACCGGACGTAACAAACACACTCCGGGTGTCGTTGTCTCCCATCACCCCCGAGACGGCACCGGCTCGTTGCAGATAAACAAGCTCAGGGCTCTCACTAATTCGGCGTCATGGTGAGTTGCATTTCTATGCACTTTTTTGCCGGTCGTATCATTTTATTACGTCATATTTATCGCCCACACTGTGAAGGCCGGTCGGTGAAAATATTGTCCGACACGAAACCGGTCCGTGGCTCAAAAAAGGTTGGGGACCGCTGTGTTAGCTAACTAACAAGTAGCAGAATTCCGTTAGCACATGTGTTCTCCTTTCTGACGACAGCTTGTATAGATACCATGCTGCACCTCAAGCATTGACGGTTGAAAGTCACAACTGAGAGGACCGGCACTTACTTGCAGTCAGTGTGTGTTGGTCTGTAGTAGAAAGCAGGAACCTTCTGCTCGTATTTGGCCTTGGCTGCATTGTTTCCTTTGGTGGCCGTCAACTGAAAGGGAACGCAACACAACTTAGTTATTTTACGGCTAGATACTGTTCAAAGTGGAATATTCCCTTCAATTGTTACCTCACAACTTATTTAACTAAATGTTAACCAGCACACAGTTTAGAGGTGTTTTATTCTGAAAAACTGTCATAACAGTTTTTAGTGCATCTACGCTGCACAGCTATAATAGTTATAATAAAAGCCAATATGTTTCCAATTTTACAGAAAGTGTGCAATTTTAATTTAATAATATTTTTTTTTCTCACTTTTATATGTCAATTGGATTCCAAAAT
The DNA here is from genome assembly GCF_009769545.1 of Cyclopterus lumpus. Lineage (NCBI taxonomy): Eukaryota > Metazoa > Chordata > Actinopteri > Perciformes > Cyclopteridae > Cyclopterus > Cyclopterus lumpus. Next base: position 5,030,011 of record NC_046984.1, read on the forward strand.
AAAATCTGATCAAAATAAAAGGACCAACATCTAAATACCAACACTTATTTACAGCATACATTTCATGGAAATAAACCGTGGAGAATAGTGACTCCAAAACTACAAATGTGCTTAAGCATAGACAATATCAGGTGTGACAGAACTTTAATTGTGAAATTGGCAACACTGCATTGGGATTTGTCGGCTTTCTTCCCTCGTTCTCTCCAATGTGCGCCCCCATCCAGGGATAATCCCTGAGCCCAATCCAGCTGTCTGAATCCCTCAACGCACCTCTCTTATCCCCTGCGGGGGCGCCAGAAAGGGGGCTGCAGCACCGTGGCGTTTTTTATTTTTTATGGTGAAGATCAAACAGCAGCAAAAAAGTTCGAAAAAGGAGACACGTCTGCTGCTAAAATGTGACGCATCGGACACCTCGGGTGTGACATTTAGAACAGGATGTCAATGGTCCCCTCTGCTTCATACGGTGTGCTTTCCCCTTTATATTAAGTGCTCACTATTCCAGAATGGGAGATGCTTGCAACAGACCATTACATCCAATTGCTGTTCAACAAAGTAACCAAATGTTCACGATGAGCTGGCAACAAATAAATGGGACCAAGAAAAAGATCTTTCCTCTCTCACGTACAGCCAAAGAAAGAGCTGGGGCCTCATTCATTAAAACATGCCCACCAACGATACATCTCATTTGCTCTACAGCCATATATACTCGTCCACACGCATGCACGATAACAGAAGATTTAACACAAAGCCTTCGCTGTCCTCTTTCTTTTTTCTTCTTCTTTTCTTCCTACACTACAATCAAATGCAGTTGTCTAATCAACTAATACTCTCGTGTTTTGGTTTTTATATTTAAACACCCACGCCTCCACAGTATTACGCTTAGATGTTAACCTCAAATCCCAACAAACATGGCAATTATTGTCATCCCACATCTCTCCCACCTCCTGTTTCACCCCGTGACTCATGCCAACGTCGCCTCCCCCCAAAAGTCCTTTTTTGTCACCCAGTGGTGGTGCTAAGCCGCTGACACGATCCACCCCACAACTTTTTTTTGTTGACTATATAGTCTTAGAAAAAAGTATTTTTTGCCTATTTGCACACTTCTTGTCGACGTACATCTGAAGGGGGCATTTTTGCTCGGCACATAACACACAGCTCAGCTTCTTTTTTTTTCTCGCTCCCGGGATGGTACTTTGTTGATCCCTGTGAGGACACGCTGTCCTTCCAAAGAGAGGCCAGAGCTGAAGAGCAATGATTTTTATTTATTTGTTCAACTTATTTGTATTGGCTATTAACCTATTGCTAAAACCCCATCCCTGACCTGAAGTACACTGCAGCGTTGGCTCTAAAACTGCCTTTAAATCCGCGACGTGTTTCCTCATCCTGCTTTATTTTCAATCTATATCGTTAAGAAAATGTCCCCTGACTAGTTTGTTTCCATAGAAAAAGTTAAAATAATGCAACATTTTCAGACCCTGTTACCATGCGCTCCAGACCTCTTTTTGTTTTATCTGTAATGTATTAATATGAATACCAGTTTGTATGTTCTTCACTAAGAGGCCAACAGAAAAGCTCACACCTAAGGTTGAACTTATCGTTTGTCTGCCATATGAGGAACTGTGGTTAAAAGCCATGATCAATGTCACATTGTCTGACCCGCTGGGCCCCAGAGCCTTAAGGTACTCGACAGGAAGCCAAGCAGTCATCGTTACTGCCCAAGAAATCACAATTTACTGAGCTGGGACAATCTCATCAAGTGTGAACGCATCAAAGACTGTGGCACATATTGTTCACTTAAAATCAGGGCAAAAAGACAATCAAGCGTGTGACTGTAATCCAGTCGAATAACCTTAAGCGTGCTTCATTGTGTGTTTTATGTATCGCTTTGTGCGGGTATTGCTTTTTTTATGTGGCTGTCACAAAATTGTTTATTAATGTCCCTCTAACTTTTAAGATTAACAAGACTTTTGACACAGTTCGTGTGATTATTTTCGGACCACGCGTTCTTAAAGGAGTGGTTCCAACACACTGGTTGCCTGGCAACTGGTCTCACACGTAAACTGGACACACAGGCGAAGAAACGGTCTAGCACAATCTGACCAAGATATAAGGCGTTATCTGCTGGTCAGCAGGCTTAAGGGGAAACAGCAGGTATAAGAAGAAACTCGAAATTAATGAATTTGGACAAAGAGAAAGGGGGTGCTGTTTATGGATAGATACCTCTAAGTGGGAATTTTTTTTTGGGGGGGGGGGGGATGCAAGCTCTGATGCACGTTGGCTATCACTGCCTTACCTCCACCTCGCTGGCATCCCACGTGTCCTGGACAGACTTGACCCTGCTGATGTGAGGGATGCTCCGGTGAAGGAGCGAGCAGGCCTGGCAAACAAACACACCCAAAGTCAGCGACGCCCAGTCCGGCTCTGTAGGAGAGAGAGACAGAGAGAGAGAGAGAGAGAGAGAGAGAGAGAGAGAGCGTAGGGAGAACAAGCACGGAGGTGAAAGGAAGGAGAAAGTGAGGTTGGGGAGCGAGAGAGAGATAGGGGGGAGGAAATGAAATTGGGCAAAGCGGTAAAGAAGGACGACAGAGAGGATGGCGGTGGGGTTGGGGAGAGATAAAAGGAGGAGGGGCGAGAAAATCGTTGTCATAAAAGCGCCGCAACAAAGAGAACACCAGCTCAAGGGTCAGGCTATTAATACGGAAAGTGCTGAATTGCTGATATGAGGGAAATAAATGAAGCAAACATTACAAGAGTATGCCTGCTCATCAAGGGAGAGGGGGCACCAACACAAATTGGGATTTTGGGTGAAATCCTATTTAGCTTACTGATCAGAACTCAGCCGGGGTAGTTATCAGGTTGGTTTCATCACCAGACTCCAAAATACACATTCATACATGCAGACGCGCTCACAGCTGTTGACCATTGGCCATGCAATGGCTTCAAAGGAGAAGACAGGAAAGAACAAACACAAACACACACCGGATGTTGAGCGTGCGACTAAACGCGCGCTCAACAGTCTCATCAGCAGTCAGACAGAATGTGAAAAAAAAAAAAAAAAAAAAAAGGATGGATGAAGAAAAGAGTTTTAAAAGGTTTTTCTGTCCACGCCGTGGGTGTTTAGCAAAGGTACATTTGAGTCATCGTATCACATGTATAGACTGTATAGTGTCACTAGTGTCATGTATAGAGGGAGCTGGCAAAGGTAGTGAGAGATAGAAAATGTGTGTGTGGGGGGGGATCCGATAGGTGGAAATTAAAGCTCAGTGGGTAAACAGAAATAAGCTTTTTTTTAAGGGTGCGTCAGTAAACAAAATATGGCTTTTGGTCACTTAGATGTACACATTGCACTCTGGGAATTTGCGATGAGCCTTTTTCACCCTTTTGTGACTGAATAAACAAAACGATTAACAGATTAATCAATCAACCTGATTAATAACCATACGAATGAGTTCTTTTAGTTCATAATATGGCATTAATGATGTTAGAAAGTAACAGGGCTGCAAGAGGTCAGTCTGCTGGAGGATGATCAACAGCAGCCTGGCACAAGGCCTATAAGTCATATATCGGAACAGATGATGACATGGAGACATCTCTCAATATTTTGTTTCGTCTGATCAAACATCAAAAGCCAAAGACAATGAATTTCATTTGATGTAAAAAACAATTAGTTAGGTTTTGGCAACAAAACAAGTAGTTAGGTTTAGGCAACAAAACAACGTAGATAGATTTAGGCAACAAAACAATTAGTTAGATTTAGGCAACAAAACAATTAGTTAGGTTTAGGCAATAAAACAAGTAGTTAGGTTTAGGCAACAAAACAAGTAGTTAGATTTAGGCAACAAAACAATTAGTTAGGTTTAGGCAACAAAACAAGTAGTTAGGTTTAGGCAATAAAACAAGTAGTTAGGTTTAGGCAACAAAACAACGTAGATAGATTTAGGCAACAAAACAATTAGTTAGGTTTAGGCAACAAAACAAGTAGTTAGATTTAGGTAACAAAAACAACGTAGATAGGTTTAGGCAATAAAACAACTTAAGATTATGGTTTGGGTTCAAATAACTACAGGAGTGTCGTTACTAAACTACAGAAGTTACATCAAATCGACGTTGACTTCTCATTTCAGTCAAGGCACTGACAGCGGCCTCCTGAACCAAATTCTGTTTTGTTTTTGTGCCTTTGAGCCAATAGCATAAGAATCCCTTTGATGTCATTATTTAGGAGTTGCGACCTTTACAGTTGACATTTGAGAAGCTAAAGTCTACCTTGGGCTCGGCGCTGCCAATGCATCAGACAGGCTCCATCCGGGATGTTGGAACACGTGTGCGTATGTTGTCTTAGCACGTGTTAGCATGCATAGTGCATGCGTGGCTCAAGCAGCTGAGAGCAGCGGGTCCTCTTTCTCTCTCTCTAAGCTGCTGCCATTTCTCACACAAGGAGGCCCTCCTCAGTGCGGTGCACCGCAGCCATGTGAATACATGTGAATACATGTGAATACATGTGAATACATGTGCATGCGTGGCGACAGTGTTTGGGAATCGATCGGGAGCCAAAAGACTCTTGCATTTCTATATCCACTGGAGGAAAGCGTAGATGAAGATGGAGAGCAGCAGGGGAGAGGAGACGATGGAGGAGGAGAGGTAGGAGGCAATGAGGAAGGGAAGGGAGGAAGAGTGTGGGTTCTTTATCCTGCCTGAGAGAGATGATGTGAGCGCACAAGAACCCCCGGGGGTGTTGCTACCATCCACGATAATCTTCCTCCGATCTATCTCTCTTGACCCATGACAACTCTGTGAAAGGGTTAGGTTAGCTTTTTAAATTTTTTTTTTTATAAATGTCAACTCATCTTTTCATCATTCTGGCTTGCGATTAAGCATGATGCACCGGAGATGGCGCTTTTACGAGAACAAATCAAACCACTTTTTTTTTTGTTGCCAGCGACACACACACACACATACGCACCTACACACAACCCTGCTGACATGAAATCACACAACCAACCATTCGGCGGTGAGGTCATCGCTGTATGAGTCAGGCCTTATGGAGAAGCAGACAGCACTCATGGAGATTACTGTGGCCGCATGACTGACTAACCACACACACACACACTCACACACACACAGGGTTCCCTCCTCTACATGTTCATAGGAGATGTTTGGCAACAGGATTACTGGGAACAACAGATGCACAGTGGTCGTGGCGAACAGGAGGTGGAGAACTCCTGATAGTATGACTCGTGTTTTGTGCATATGCTGCTTGTTAAAGAGCTGCTGCTCCATCTCCGAGGAATTGTTGAGAACCAAAAAAAATGAAAGAAAAGTCCAGTTTCGCTGCTCGCCTGGTGGAGAGTCAACGGAGCTTTTGATTAGGACCGCAGAAGGTTGAAGAAAGAAGGCCCTGTGGCGTTACTGCAGGGCAGATGCTGGATAAATGAATGATGGGGGGGGGGGGGGGGGGTTATCTATACAAGGGCAGCCCCTGTGCCTCGGAGCATTCCCACTTTTCTGCATCTGCAGCAGTTTCATGCGTACGCCTGGACGTGTACACATCAGTCTGACAGAGGCTGCTTCATGGTCGGGGTTAATGACGAGACAGCGGCAACCAGCAGAGGTCGTGACCCTCTCATGTCTTCGCCGAACCCCCCCCCCCCCCCCGACAGCCACTGGCACAGACTGTTGTTTTCTGCATCAGTCTTGTATATTACTCAACTTTTGTTTAACTTCAGCGTGGCCCCAGCTGCATGTAAAGAAACGTAGACATTAAATACAATGGCACAGCACACAGGATTCCACTTGAATCTGTTGAATTGTGTCTGTGGAAAGCTGCAATGTGTGTTCTTCAAGTGTTCTGCATTGGATGTTCCACCCTGACACAGACCCACCCACTGCAGTCAGAACTCAGAGTGCTATGGATTCCCCTTTCCTTCTTTTGCGTTCTATGCTTACAATCCTTGACTCTAAAACAGCAGGTTTTGTTTGTTAAGTGTAATTTCAAAGGCGGAAAAAGAAATCCTTCTCGTCCACCCTCAGGGTTTGCAAAGCGTGGGCACATATGTTACATTTGAATGAAATCATTTGAATATGTTATCACACAAATCATCGTGATAGTGGGACGCTGAAATGGAGCGCTGCATTAACTCGCTGATCGCCAACCATATGAACAGCAGCCATTATGACCTACGACTCACGAACCACTCTCGTCTCTCAACAACTTATCTTTGGTTCCCCTCGGTCCAAATGAACCCAACCACAGGTGTGACTTGTGGGTTGACCGCAACATCCTTTCTTCCTTAAAGGTGAAGCATAAGATGTTCTATGTGAACTTTAAAAGGTTTTCATTTCATGCAACATTTGGAGCAGATCTACCTTTCAATAATCAAATAATATCGCAACATTTTGCATGTTTTACCCCACCAGGTAAGGATTAGACTGTTCATGAGAAAAATGGCTGTTCGTAACTTTTAGATCAGGCTGTTGTCTTGAATACTCTTTAAAAAAACAAAAAAGGTTTGGTTCCCACTGGGATTCTCCAGTTTGGAGGGCAACTTCCTGCTGGTGAACTGGGTGCATACGGCATCCACGTAAATGCGGTTGCTTCAGGGACTCTTTTTCTTCCCTCGATTCAATCCTGCTTTGAATTATGTGCACGACTTCCTTTCACTGCACGTTGTGGGAACGCAGCCTGCCGCACCTCAAACGGGACAACGTGATCACACCTCCACCCTCTCCGGCGGCCCGAAGGTGTCGCCTTGGGACAACGTACTGTAGCATATTTAGCTACTGTAACAGGTTTCCCCGTTACCCGGTGAGTCTCGGAAGTAACAGAGGCAGCAACACGGCTTGATGTTTGTTCCAAAATACTTTTATTGACATACAGTCTCCGAATGACGGCTCCTCGCTTCTCTCTGTCGCCTCTCAGTCCCTCCTGCTCTTTATTGGGGAGAGACAGATAGATTAACCCCAGCTGAGGCTGATTAACCCTCAGCCCCATCTTAGACTGATTAGACATCATTCCGGCACTGTTCCCTGAACCACACCCCCGCTGCTCCACCCACTCTACAGCTGAGCCTAACCACACCCCACTGCCACAGCTACATAATTCACGAAAAGGTATCATGAGGATTTGAGCATGAGGAGTCTCCATCAATCTACTGCGAGGGGAGGTCACAGTGGTTGAATGCTGTATAGATGCGCGATGGCTGAGGAGCATATGCCTACAAATGTAAGTTGACGGTGAATATTCAGAATTACTAAATAAAACAAGACAAAATCTACGTAGAGCAATGAATAAAAAGTGAGGCAAACACATTATCAATGCTACAATTGGCGAGGGATATTTTCTTTAATGTATTAAAAAACACTGTGTTTCAATGGGAAAAGGCAGCATTTTTTTTCCCTCAGTTTTCTCCTAATTTCTTTTAAAACTAAACATTGAAAAACAGTTTGGAAAGCCATAAACAGGCTGCCATAGGAGCCGATTCCACCTCCGTCTCTCATCATAGTTCCTGCCGTTGCTGCTGTTCCACAAACACCGTCTTCACACCTCGGAGGACTGCCGAGGCTTCTCTCCGGGGGGGGGGGGGGGGGGGGGTTGTGTGTCCTTAGCAAAGGGCAGACCGACAACGCTGCTGAGCGACGGAGAAAACCCTGACCAATAAGCTCCCGGCTCAGCCTCTGAGCGGTCTCATCTGAGCACGCCAGCAGAGGAAAGATAGGGAGGAAAAAGAAGAAAAAGAAACGCAAAAGGTAAGGAAGGGCAGAGTAAGAATGACTAAGCAACGGAAAAATATGGCACCTTGTGTGTTTTCAGACCAATTACAGCCGGGTTTCTGTCCAGTTAATGGATGTTGTTTCTGTGATGGGGAGATAAGGGTGAGGGAGGACAGCCAGGTCACTGTGGATCATGTCTGTCTTTGCTCTGTGCAATAGTCTAAGAATGCAATGTCTCGGAGTGGTGACACTTCTATTCAATTTCTATCCAAAAAAAGTATAAAACAAACAAAGATAAATGTCATTAGTCCCAATTAAAGGCAAGTCAAATAATTGAATAAATAACTGGGACTTTTAGGGATGCCCAAGTAATAGACGTGGTCCGAGAGTCCTCGGGAAGACATGGCGCGGTTTTTTGCACAATGGCAATGCTAACATCCGTCATTTATCAATCATATAACAGTTACCAAGGCTCATCGGCAGAAAGTATACATCTATAAGTCTGCGCTACCGGTTACATCCTGCTCTCAGTACGCATGCTGTTTGTCTGTTTATGTTGCCGTGTTCAGATGATATGTAGATGGGGTATATGGATGGATGGAGAAAGACACGTTTTGGTTGACGAATCGCTGTCCGGGCGCTTTTCATCCGCGCGGTCGGCTCTCCCCCCGACATTGCTGTCAGGGTTCAACCGAAGTGATACCGTCACTGTCGGTTGTGTTCAGGTGCCTCGCTTGAGGGGGGGATCCAAAGCACTCGCTGTGGGATCAGAGAGCACACACGAGTCCCTTCATGAGCTGGGATGGGTCCTCCCTCAGCAACCAGCTTCACCGACGATCCCACAGATGCTGCACACCACAGGACATCGGTCCCACCTTTGCTTCACCGGGGCTAAATCTGATTATGTAAAGATTGTAAAAGGAGAAAACAAGCACGCATTTAATAATCGGAGCCTATGTTTCCTCCCGGCTCTTTGGATCGTTGCAGAACCGTTCAGGTGGAATGAAAAGGCCATACGGGTATCGGTGATTGTGGCAATTGTACCCCAACAACACCCTTCTTGCTTTAACGCTTTCACAGCATATCTGTTGCCTCCACACGTATCTCCACATGGCGAGAGAGAGAGACGTCATTCCTTCCTTTTTGCTGCTATATATTAATGCTGTGAATATTGTACAGAGAAGCTTTGATTAGCATTAAACACAAAGTACAGCTGAGGTCGATGGGCGTGTCATCAGTTTGCAGCTCTTGGGTCGTAAACGTATTACGACCCAAGAGAAAAAAATAAAAGGGAGCGCCGAAATTATTGTAATTCTTCCTGCGAGGACCACGAATGGCCAAATGTCACGGCAGTGCATCCGATTGTCGATGAGACATTAAGGACGTCGGAACCACGAACGTCTGCACGAGACTTGGAGACAATCCGTTGAGTCGATGTTGAGACCCTCTGAAGTACACACTTTGAACCGGAAAAGGGAGGCGATCACTCAAAGATGTGTGGGATTCATCCTCCGGGAACCATGAATGCTGAAAGAAGTTTCATGGCAATTTATGTGGCAATAGTTCTGGAGCTATTGCAGACCAAAGTGTGAATGAACTGTCTGTATGTAAATTGATGGTACTGACGACCAAAAGGCCATATCCAAATGTCAGATACTTTAAAATCTACTTGTCAACACACACACACACACACACATAGCACCCACCATGACAAAAGCCATTTCTCTGCTTATTTCATAACGCGATAACCTCCTCCGGTCCAAAATGGCATCCCCCTCTTCAAGTGTCCTCCGCTCAGAAACAAAGCTATTTAATTCTGCGAGGGCGCCTCCGACTCCGAAAGCTGCTCCCAAACAGCCAGTCCTCAGAGGAGCCACAGCCAGGGCCAAGGAACAGGCATCCTGGGCGGGCTCGGCTCCAAGGCGCCGGGCGTACGGCCCGTACTGGAGCCTCTGTGGCCACTCACTGGTTTATTGGCCATTGCCAGTGAGAAGAAAGAGGTGGGGGATGAGGACAGGGTGGAAGGAGTGTGTGTGTGTGTGTGTGGGGGGGGAGAGAATTAAATAGGGCCATTTAAATGAAAAACAAACATGCACACAGCAATAATTACTGAGCATGCTGACAGTGTAGAACATGATGACACCAGACCACAACACCAGCAAACACACACACACACACACACCAATAGCTGTGGAGGGGAAAGTTGACATATCTATGCACAACCTTACACACACATCGACAGCCACACACAGAGACATCTTCACACACACACAATGACAGCCACACACACAGACATCCTCACACACACACACACACACAGACATCTTCACACACACACGATGACAGCCACACACACTGACAGCCACACGCACAAACATCCTCACACACACACACACAGATATCTTCACACACACACAATGACAGCCACATGCACAGACATCCTCACACACACACACACACACACAATGACAGCCACACACACAGACATCCTCACACACACACAGAGACATCCTCACACACACACACAGACATCCTCACACGCACACACACACACACAGACATCTTCACACACACACGATGACAGCCACACACACAATGACAGCCACACGCACAAACATCCTCACACACACACACACAGACATCTTCACACACATACAATGACAGCCACACACAGATATCTTCACACACACACAATGACAGCCACATGCACAGACATCCTCACACACACACACACACACACAATGACAGCCACACGCACAGACATCCTCACACACACACACACAATGACAGCCACACACACAGACATCCTCACACACACACGCACAGACATCTTCACACACACACAATGACAGCCACATGCACAAACATCCTCACACACACACACACACACACACACACAATGACAGCCACATGCACATGCACACACACACACACACACACACACACACACACACACACACAATGACAGCCACACACAGACAAGCAGTCAACAAGAGTGTTTTATGTGTTTATGGCTCTGACTAAGTCCAGAGTCCAGTCTCTTTAGGCCTTAATATACCTGCAACAAAAATAATAAAATGGGTGTAGATGTCTCCTGCCAGGCCTTAGAAATCCTTTCTGGGCCACATTTCACTCAGACGTGTTTGGGGTTTTGGAGCACCAGTTGCCCCCCCCCCCCCCCCCCACCACCCCACCTTGACCACAGCATCCTCCACGTAATTAGAGCAACTGCGGCTGCATGCACCGGCTTACACCGGACCACCGGCTCCCGCATCCGCACGGTGGTTGGTCGGGTCGGTTGCCTACCTGGATTGCCGCAGTCGGCGCACGTTTCGTTGCCCGGTCTCGCCAGCACGTCTTGCAGGAGCCGGTTGTTCCCCTCCGGTTCCAGCGACATGGTGAACGCTTATCCGTCCAGCCTTACACCGCGGGGGGAAGGAGCCCGACCCGAGAGGCAGACAGACCGACGGAGCGACTACTGCTCGATCACCTGTCACCTCCAATCTCTCTCTCTCTCTCTCTCTCTCTCTCTCTCTCTCTCTCTCTCTCTCTCTCTCTCTCTCTCTCTCTCTCGCTCTCTCTCTCGCTCTCTCTCTCTCTCTGAGTCTCACTGACTGCATAATAATCAAGCCTACACGGTTCCATCACCTCCTCCCTCCTCTCCGGCCCTCATATTTGATGAAAGTGAGACATCCAGTGGTTGACTACCAGAACACATTTAATTGTCCTCCCCCCCCCCCACACACAAAAAAAACATAATTGAAAAGCCATCTCAAACAATACAATGGCCTATACATACACTTAAGATCTCTTTTAAAATCCCAACTGCCCGTGCTAAAACGTCATCTATAAATGTAATATATATGTTAAATATAGAAAAACAAAGGTATTAGATTGACATATTAATAAAATATATTAAAGTCCAATTATTATGATTAGAACCCCAATCCTAATCCTAATTTGTCCTGTAAGCATATCTATCGAGACAGTATTGACGTGCATTTAATGGAATAGTTTTTTTATTGTTATATTTATGTCAGTGTGTTCCCTTTTTAAATGTTATCTTTGGGCCATGTTTCGTCATATCATGTCTGGTGGCAGACTGGGATTAATATTTCTTTATCTGGGCTTTGTGGTTCTCTCTCATTTGAATGTTTTGTCCAATCAATGTTCAGCCCAATATCACAAATAACAAATGTACCTTTTTATTTTTAAGAATGACTAGTTTATAAATATCAAAAGGAAACCCGATTTAGTCTATATTTTGTTAATAAACCCGCGTTCATATTAATGTGTGGTTGTGATGTGCAGGATTAGGATTTAGTCGAAAACCTGATCGATCGCCGATGCGATCAGATCGACTGCTCATGTCTGTTTGCTCGGGCGAATCAAAACGTCATAATCAAGCGACAAACAGGGTCACGCAGCCGTGTTGTTGCGGACTTTGTATTTGGAGTACTTTAATGAAAGATTCACAGCTTTTATATTATTTGTATTATTTTAATAGAAAAACACAACAACAACAACAACAACAACATCACCAGCATGTCTACCGCCATGAATTTCGGGACGAAGAGTTTTAAACCTCGGGCTCCCGATAAAGGCTCGTTCCCTCTGGATCATTTTGGTAAGCGAGGACACCGACTGTCGTGTTAACTACACTTCCTAAAGATAGCTAATATATATATATATATATATATATATATATATATATATATATATATATATATATATATTAGCTAGCTAATGTATGTATTTTGTGTTAACATTTTAATCTAGAGATATCTTGCTCAGCTCTGGGACACCAACATTATAGGGGGCAACTACAGAGAATACAAGTTATATACAGAGAAAAAAGCCTAAAATATGTGCTCGTTTGTAAACATAAATAAAGAGGACAAAAAGGGGGACACTAAGGCCCCAAGTCTGATTCTGTAATTACAAACGTATATCAAAGGCAATGCATGCAATTAATGTTCTTATGGACCCTTTATTTTTTTAAACAGCATATAAGAGTTTTTAAATACATTTGTTTTTATACTCAAAAATAATTAATACATTTATAATACACACCCTTTTCCCTCAAATGTTCTGCCATAGGTAAAGGATCCAAGTATAACATGTTCATAGAATAATGCAAATTCTTTGGACATTTTCCCATAACTTAGGACTGAAAAAAAAAAGACAAGGCACAGTTTCAGGTTGATTTGTGCCTAAATCGTTCTTAATTTTCGATTGCGTCACGAAGGGGGTCATCAATAACCACTGCAAGAATTAATAATGTGGCTGTGGGTTGTTTCAGGAGAGTGTAAGGCCTTTAAGGAGACGTTCATGAAATGCCTGAGGGACAACCACTTTGACAACTCCCTGTGCCGACTGCAGTCCAAAGACTACCTGGAATGCCGCATGGACAAGTGAGAAGCGCCACACGCCTCCTTATGATCCTCCATGTCCGGTGACTCAATAGAATTAAACACGCTAATGTCCTTGTTATCTTTTTGTTTTTTAATCCTTCCAGTCAGCTGATGGCCAAGGAGCCTCTGGCCAAACTGGGTTACAAGGACCTGGAGGATCCTCCTCCCAGCCAAGCAGACGGAGACCCTAAACCCTGACCTGCTACTCCACCACAGCCGCTCTTTGGGGGAGAAAGAAATGGAAGCATGGTGTGGCTGTGAACTCAACGTACCAAAGCTTTTGGTGTGAACAAAATGGCAAGTCCTACAAAAAGCATATTAAGACTGCTGAGTGAGTGTGAAGCTGAGACCAATGGCTTCAGAGACTTTGAGAATGGGGGCTTACCAGAGGACTGTTGGTTGGTCTTGGTTTGTTAAAGAGAACAAACTAATTGTATGAGGCCTTCGTGTGTATATAAGATATAATATATGGAGATGTCAATAAATATTTTGTATTTGAAGACTTTATCATGTGCCCTCGATGGACTGGCGGCCTGTCCAGGGTGTCCCCTGCCTTCGCCCTATGTCAGCTGGGATAGGCTCCAGCACCCCCGCGACCCTAATGAGGATAAGCGATATTGAAAATGGATGGATGGATGGACTTTATCATGTGTTAAAATGGTGACACCTGCAGGCAGCTTTATTCCATTCTGATCTGTTGATAGTGACAAGTGGTCTTACTTTTATTTCTTTATTAAAGACACAATGAAATGGTAACATTTCTTTTGTTGCGTAAATCCTACAAAACCAACAATGTTCTGGTCCGTCTCTTAATATCTTACAAATGTCAAATTATTTTCCAAGTATGTTCCTGCTGCACTTTTTAGGAAACGTTGCTCAAACTGGAGGGACTTGGGGTTTGGTCGGGGACTATTTTGAGCTGCGGATTCAGATTTGGTTTGCTAAAGAGCATCTCTATAGCAACAGGACGGTGTCTGTGTGGACTCAAAATAAAGCTGTGATGACGGAACACGCTGTCGCTTACTTATCTTTATGAACAAAGGAGCTCTTTGCCTCACAGGAATACGCTTTATCTGGGTTTGGCTGCACAGGAAATACTTGTTACTTGTGATCAATTCACTCAAGAAGAATACAGAATATCACCAGACTTGTCCTTAAAGGCACGATACGGGTAAGATGCCTCTTATTGTGGTGAAAATGTTAAACCTGCAGCACAATCATATTACTAATTAATATCTGGATAGGAATTTAATAACAATGGACATGTGCTACATTTACAAGTTAATACAATTAGGTGAAGCTTTATGATTAGAAGTTGTGATGCAACATCTTCATTTTGGCTGTCGAAGGCCTTTCAGTGGCAACATATCCCCCTCTGTGGAGAAAACGGGTTAATAAGGGTTAATAAGTGGAAAAATAAAGGTCCAACATTAAAGAAAATGCATTTTTTCCAGTCATGCCACATTCTGATTTTCCCACAAAAGTCACAAAGAGTATTATTGTGATAATATGGAGTATGGGACGAACCAGGGGCGTCGTTAGGCCTATTTTAAAATGTTCTTCACCCCCCCCCTAAATAATTTGGCATTATTGGCTTTAAAACATTTTTTGTTTTTTGTGATTATATTAAACTATTGTTTCTCACATGGACACGTTATTTATAACTCTAACATGCTACATATGTGCGTAGCATGTTAAATTACAATCCAATAGCCCATCATCGTACTTGACGATACTACAGAGCACAATCACACTCTTTCTGATTGAACCAATCTTTGAACTGTCAGAAACAATGCATATGGATATCCGGGGCCCCAAGAACACATTCACAAATGTAACACAGGGGGGGTTGATAAATCCCGGACTTCTTGCCAAAGGGACGTGACACTGAGGGAGGCCTGAAAAGAAATGGAGCACACACAGACACGGGATAATGAGTAACATTATTAAGACTGCGTGTGGTTACATATTCTTAAGAAGAACGTCAGTCTGGGAAGTGTATTGGCAGAATGACAGCGTGGATTCAATCCCCTCCCCTGTGACTCTTAGTCTCCATGGTCCTCAGTTTGAGTCACACAGAATAACTGAGTGACAGCTGGAAAGATATGGACTTCCACTGGGTGTTTGGAGTATCAGAAAATAAGAGCTCTGTGGCAAACAAACAAAAGTCTATGATACTTGCATGCGTTGTTCAGCAAGATAATCTTCAATTGAAAATTTTCGTTTTAAGAGTAAACTCAATCAGTTAAAAAGCTAACGCTACAACTGTGAAGCTAAAGGCCGACTAGCGTTCAGCCATTTGTAAGAAGAGTTTAAGGCGCATTAAAAGTTTCAAAATTCACGGGTGTTCAAGTTAAAATCTCTTAACCGCAGCCCTTATTTTGGGCATCGAACCAAAAAACCCCACTGAAATCCCCCATCGACTTGGAGACGAGGGAACTGGAAGAGCAAAAATATTAACGTATTCTTCTCGGGTTGTGGGATTGAAGCCTGCAGCACTCCGTTGGCCCCGCGCAGCCAAGGTGCTGTCTGTACAAACAATAGTTCAAGATAGCTAGGTCAGCAAGATAGCGCTGGATTAGCAATATAGCTAGCCCTGGATTAGCAAATTAATTCAAATTCAGCAACATGCTAGCTAGCCCGAGATTAGCAAATTAATTCAAATTCAGCTAATTTTATTCTTGTCTATTTTATCCAGTATGTTTACTGTGTACACTGTTCAAAAGTCCTGTGCAGGCTTAAATCCAAGTCTGGTTTTGAATTGCGCTCAAAGTCTGGTGGATAACAAACACTCCATTTGGCAAAGAAATCAGAACATTTAGTCTTGCGAGGTCAGAGATCCACATCGTCAGTGTGAAAAAATGTATTATCCATTAGTTTAAAAAAAATATTATACAATTTCATGTGCTCTACTTCTAGTAAATTAGGTGTGATGAACATGACCAACAGATGAGGGTAATTTTTATATATATATATATATATATATATATATATCTGGAGTGGCTTACTACAGCTGCATTAAAAGACTCTTGGCAGTCACTGGTAAAGCCACACTCACCTTGTCCGGGGAGAATCAGCAGCATCGTTAAATACACAAGACATACTTTTGGAGAAAGGCATCCTGGGTTCCAGGTATGAGACGTAGTCGTGAATAACGGAGCCCGATTCAGGAAACTCACTGAACCAACATCTGTTGACTCATGTGCATTAAGAGGCAGAGTGTTTGTTGTGGAGGGGATGTGTATTCAGGGGCAGCTGCAGATGGCCACAACATCTGGATTGGCTGTTGTAGGGCCGACCTGCTGTTTTTCCTCCTCCACATCGGCCCAGACGCTGCTGTGCAACGAAGCCTCCAGCTGCTCGGACTCGTCTTCAAGCCTCAATCAAGTTCAACACTTTGATTTCTTTCTTCCGTTGTGTCTTTCAGAGCTTCTGTAATGGCTGTCCTGTTTCGGACCAGCGGTAGTAGCAGCCGTACAGGTTGCAATGTGTTTGTAGTTTGGGCTATTCTTCAAAGACAATGAAACAAATACAGTGTTTACAATTCTGCATTATTTTGCCTTTAAACCCATCTTAAATAATACAATAAAATTGATAAAAATAATATTTTACTTTTTACTACAACGGGTCGGCTTTCTGACTGGTCTAATAAACTCTATGGCGACTTAGACAAAATGTGGAAACCCTTTCTTGAATGTGTAAATGTGAACGGCTGATCTCCCATTGACGTGTCGACGATGACGTACATTTCATTTGTCTTGAATGTATTTGTTTTGAGCCAAAGCATTGGACACATTTAAATTGAACCTGAGACTTGCAATGATTGCAATTCATCCCGAGCACGATCCCGCCACAAGAGGTTGATGACGGGCTCGTATAATCTGGTAAATAGATACAATATGAAATACATAAAAGAACAGGTACATTGACTATATTAAAACTCCAAAATTAGAGTTGGAAACATGGTTGGAAAGCAGTTTTGTAATAATACACAAGAATAGTTCAGAGAAACAGGAAAACACACTTGTAATGCTTCCTAAAAAGAGGAGTATAATATACTGAATTGAATGATGGCGTAATGTATTGGGAGTCACTGACAAGTTCAAAATGTGGTTCTTTTTACAGTCCAAAACATGAACTTTATTGTCACTCCACAAGCCAGCTAGACAAAACAAGATTTATGAGAAAAGAAACAGACACCAAGTCAACTAAAACTACAAACGTCTAAATCAGAATGTCACGGTGTGACACGTAAAAATCAGGTGGAAAAAGAAGAACCGGACTCCTGATGTGTGCTAGTAATAACGCAATAACCCTCTGACCTCATTTTACTGACAATCTAATATCGACTGTGCCATTTTTGAGGTTTTCTAAATGAAGCAGACACCTGGTGCTAAACTGGTATTTCACTTGTATAGCTGCCCTTGTAAATCGACTAGGAGGAGTAATACTGGAGAGTCACTCGCAAAAGGAAGAGGAGGGTTAGAAGAGGGAAGGTTTTAAAAACACAGTACTGATTCAAACCGAAATTAGGACCAGTAGCACCATTTAAAATGTGTACTGAAAGTGAACGTCTGGGCCGTGCCAGATGGGTTTCAGACAATACCAATTGCCATATTGTACTGCAGGATATTTTTTTTTTTTTTAAACTTAGTCAACTTACTGGTTGAGCGATTAGGACACAAGACACCGCAGGTTACTGTGACTCGTTCATGTGTGTCTCTTCAAACGATAACTTTTAAATCGCTTTAAAATCACAAAATGGTTTGTGATTAACCACGTTGGGTCACAGCAGAGGAGCAGATCCAGAGGGAAGGAAAGAGGGGGAGGGGCGTTCCTTTTTCACTAGCGAGAGGAGTTGGAACTAGAGCGGGAGCGATGCCGGCGGCGGCCAGGCGAACGAGACCTGCGACGAACCGGAGAGCGGCGCCGTGGAGACCGAGACCTAAGAGAGAGACATTTTACACATGTTATAGTCTGAATGTACACATAATAATCTGCATCATTTGCTTCTATAACCAAGCGCTGCTGCATCATTTCCTTGCAGCGGTACACTCGTGGGACATGCCGCTTACCTCCTCCTCATGCGAGGCGGAGTGCGTCGCCACATTGGCGGTGGTGGGGGCATCCTGCGGGGAGGTGACAGCCGGCGGGGGGGAGGGCGCACTGTGGGAGTCAGCACAGCTGTGACGGTGATCTCCTGGCCGTCGATCTGACCTGAAGAAGAAATCGAAGGGTTTGGCATTTTAAAATAATTTCATCAACAATGCATTACCCAATCACCTATTCATCCTCCTGAAGTGCTTCTCCATCCCCACCCTACCTCCATCCATGTGTTTCAGGGCCTTCTCCGCCTCGTCGGAGGTCTCAAACTCCACGTAGGCGTAGCCTTTGGACAGGAGCGGGTGGACGCGGTTCATGGGCAAGTCGATCATCTTGATCTTGCCGTAAGTGGAGAAGATCTCCTGGATGTGTTCCTTCATTAAAACAAAAAAACAGAGCGATTTGAGACACATTTACACGTACAGGATCCTCAAGCTCCTCGTATGAAAGGGGACTTCACACCACATGAGGACAGCTGGTAAATCCAAGCTTCAAGATGTTCCAAATAGAATATTAAAAAGGTTGATGAGAATAATTCCGAGCAGGCTTAATAATGTATTAGCACCAGATAAAGGCATTAACATTATTACAGCACTCATGTAACAGCCTGCAGACCTCACACAATGGATTCTCTCTATTTGTCTTCTCTTATACTGTGAAATATAACACTAACTTAATTCTCAGCTCCTGCAAACGTAAAAGTTAATGAGGAAGTGCCGTTATGTGTGAGGAAAAATACAATTTCCTAACATTAGATATGTATTTGGGGTTTGTTATTGCTTTTTGCACTGATGCAAACAAAATAAAAGCCTGTATGGATTATGCAAAGCCTTCAAAAAGGTATCAGTGTTGAAAAGATTTCACCTTGATAACATTTCTGGTCAGCCGGCCCAGGTAGACCTTGGTGGGTTTGGGTGTGGGGCTCCTACGCCGTCGGTCCCTGTCGTCCTTCTTTGCTGATTTTGACCTAGAGGGACATTTATATTTCAGTCGCTATTGTAGTCACTAATGAAATGCTTTAATCCGGAACAGTATTTGTGTTCCCTGACTGCAGTGCGAGAGATTCCTGCTATACAAAAAACAGAAAACTATAAAAAAAGATTCACTACTTGATTTAAAAAAAGAAAAGGAAAAGCGAAGTGACTCATTCCTTACTTTGAGCGGGAGCGTCGTCTGTTGTTGTGGCGCTGGCGGCTGGGGCTCGGTGAGGAGGACGAGGAGGAGGAAGAAGAGCGGGATGAGCCCGAGTGGCTGGAGGCAGAGGAACTGGAGGAGCCTGAGCTGGAGCCTGAGCTGCTGCTGGAGCTGGAGCTACACAAGAGCGGATTTTAGGATCGAAAGGCTGAAAACATTTGTAATTTATAAGAACTTGAGCTGTTTATCCTTTCATCCAATGGAACATGAATTATGGAGAAGAAAACAAAAGGGGACAGGGATCAAAAGCAGCCTGGAAACATTCAACGTCATAGGTGTCACGAGCAACGTCCTCTGACCTGCTGCTGCCACTGGAAGCACTGCGCCGCGTGCGGTTCTTGTCTCGGCTCCGGTCTTTGTCGGCTCCGTCTTTCGTGGCTCCCGACTTCTCCTTACCTCGCGGCTTGCTCTTGTCGTCTTCCTTCCTCTTGGTTGGGGATGGCGCCCTGTAGGAGAAGAAAGTAAACGTGACTTCTGACATTTTGACAACATGCACAACTGCAACGTGCACTCAAAAATTCTAAACTGACAGTAAATTAGTACGTCATCTAAACAGGATATATTCTCAGATTTCAGTGCACAGGTGGAGTGACAGTAATACCGCAAACAATATATCTGCACGTTGAAACATTGGGAAATTCAATTTCTGCATGTTTACATTTGTGCATATGACATTTAAGGCTTTTAAGTACAGGTTACTAATGTTAAGTGTTCATTTCAGCTTGAAACAACTACATAAAGAAACATATGAATTAATCCATAAGGGATAAAACGTAAACGCATCACTTTGACCAGAAAATACAGCAACGGAGAATCTGAACTCGACTACTCAGTTGTGAATTGTCTTTCTTGTGGTTACTCGCAAACGTTACTCGACGACAATCAAACCGCTCGGAGCGGAAACACAACCTTCCGTTTTATCTGCGATTCAACGTAAGCGCACCAAACACTTGCCCCCGTGTTAGCATTAGCTCGTGAGCTAATATCGGCTACATTATATATTGCGCTAATATTCAAACGCATTTGTAAAAAATAAAATATATTTTACTGAACGCGACTCCGACGTTATTGCGTTGCTATATATTGGCCGTGCATACATATTTTACAAAGAAGCAGCGTGAAGTCGGCGGTTTACTCACATATTTTAGCCTGCCCGCCACTTGCGATAGTAACAGTCGCATATAGATGACACAGTGAGCTAAGGCGGATGTAAACCAATCAAAAGACTGGAAACGTGCGCTACCATGGACTTTCTATTCCCCACACATGGGCTGACAGGGTAATATTAACTATTTGGGCGATTTGCATGGACCTTGTTATCTCGACTTAACACTTAATGGCAATGATGAACTCGGTGACACCGCAATTAAAGGACTATTCGAACTGTTTCATTGGGTGTTGCAGTGTGCTTGGCTGTTGCTGGGGGCGGTTGGCAGGTTATTGCCTGACGAGGAATACAAGGAATGGTAATGTTAAATATAGCGACCCTGTAAAGGAGGCTTTGTGGGAGGGGTCGGAAGACAACCCATTCTCTAGCAATCGCAGGAGTGCTGGTCAAGGTGCGTGGCTGTGATTGGGTGAGCAGGGGGGAGACTGTTTGACCAGTCCGGGGGAAAGGAGGGAGTTAAGTGTGTTAGACCGGTACCGCGTTGATAAAACTGTTCTGTGCTGGTAGTGGGTAGTGTCCTGTGTCTCGTCAGTGGGTTAGTAACTGCTGACAATAAAGTGTTCCTTCAAGGACAATATTTAGAAACCGGAAATCACAGCACACCACTTTCCTCGACTAACCGCCGGCCAGCAACACCCGAAACTCGGTAAGAGAATAAGAGAGTTATTAAACAAGAAAGTTATCCATTGCGCTCAGATAAAGCTGTTACTAGCTAACTGTCGCGCTTGAATGTCGGTGGACGCGGAGGAAAGGGCACACGCGCTTGCGTCTCCTCCGGGACCGCCTCAGATGGACTCGGACGAGCCGGAGGAGACCAGTAAACCCTCCGGCGTTAGCAGGACCCTCGCGTTGACAGTGTGCTCTGCCGCCATCGGGGGCACCTTCCAGTACGGCTACAACATCTCCATCATCAATGCTCCCACCAACTACATCCAGAGCTTCATCAATAACACCTACGAGGAGCGCTGGGGCGTCGGCCTGGAGGCCCCCCAGGTGACCCTGGTGTGGACTCTCATCGTCTCGGCCTTCTCGCTGGGAGGTTTAACAGGGGCCCTGCTGGCGGGGCCCCTGTCGGTGTGCGTCGGCAGGAAGAATTCGCTGCTCCTGAACAACTCTTTCCTGTTTGTGGGCGCCGCGCTCGTGCTCACGTGCCGGCTGGCGAGATCCTTCGAGATGATCCTCCTCGCCCGCTTCCTGGTGGGGGTGAACTCGGGCGTCAGCATGAACGTCCAGCCGATGTACTTCGGGGAGAGCGCCCCCAAGCACCTCCGGGGCGCCGTGGCTTTCTCCTCCGCCGTCTTTACTGCTTTCGGGATCTTCCTGGGTCAGGTTGTGGGACTCACGGGGCTCCTGGGCACCGAGCCCCTCTGGCCCTACCTGCTGGCCAGCAACGCGTTGCCGGGGCTGATCCAGCTGCTCACCTTGCCCTGGTTCCCCGAGAGCCCCAGATACCTCCTCATCGACCGTGGAGACAAGGAGGCGTGCATCCGGTCGCTCAAAAGGCTCCGGGGAGGGGAGGCTCCGGTCTTGGAGATGGAGGAGATGCTGCAGGAGCAGCAAATATTGGAGGCCTCCACCAAGACGCCCTGGTCTCTGTTTAAGGACCCCGGCCTGCGGCCCCAGCTCAGAACAGCCATGGCGGCCAGCAGCGCCATGATGCTCTGCGGCAATGACTCCATCTACTTCTATGCTTACTACATCTTTCTCGCCGCGGGTATCCCTCCAGAGAAAATCCAATACATCACAATCGGCACGGGGGCGTCCGAGCTGATCGCGTCAATACTGAGTAATCTGCTGATTGAGCGTGTGGGCCGCAGGTACCTTCTCGTGGGCGGGTACTGTCTCATGTCCTGCTGGTCTGTGGTCTTCACCGTGGCCCTTATCCTCCAGAGCCGCGGGGTTGCCTCGATGGCGTACCTCAGCATGGCGTGTGTGTTCGCCTACATCCTCAGCTTCGGTCTGGGCCCCGCGGGGGTTACGGGCATCCTGCCTGCGGAGATCTTCGACCAGACGGCCCGGCCGGCGGCGTACATGGTGGCCGGCTCGTGCATGTGGATCAGCCTGTTCCTGGTGGGGATGCTGTTCCCCTACATCGTCAAGGGCCTGGGGAGCTTCTGCTTCCTGCCGTTCATGGCGGTGTGCGTAGTGTCCGCCGTGTTCCTGGGGCTCACCTTGCCGGAGACAAAGGGCAAGACGCTGGCCGAGATCACCGCGAAGTTCGATGAGAAGAACGGTCCAAAGGGGAAGAAGAAGAAGAGGCCGGACGAGCCCGCCAGGGAGCACTACCAGCCGGGTCAAGCCCTCTCCTCCACCAGCCTCACGCAAGACACTGATCCCAATCACAAGAATGGGGATTTAAATTAGAAATGGAAAAAAAGGGAAAAAGGGCAGTGCCTTTGTCGCCTCTTTATGCAATTTTTCGCGTTAGATTACTCCATAGGTGAAATATGAAGTGTCCTATTCACCAAAAATTATCTCAGTGTAATTTGGTTCTGGTTGCGCGAGTCAATAAGAAACATTAGGAACTGTTATTGTTCTCGACGGTGTGTGTTTGGCCAAGCAGAAAAAGCATTCCCTACAGTTCACCAGTGCCCTAAAAAAGGATGACGCAATCGTTTCTCGGGCAAGAAGACTCTCGAGCTGAATAATGACCTCACCAAGAGCAGCGTACTGATTCAAATGTCCCCTCAGTCTCCGGTGGGAGCACGTGCCTCAGCATCCGATAGAAACTTGTAATCCCTCAATATCATTGTTCTATTTATACATTTTTTAAAATTGTTTTCTTCAAAATTCAAGATGAGACTTGTTGATGTAAACGAGGCGGTCGATCGTCAGCGGTTTGGACAATGAGAGCGGGGCGATCATTTGGAATTGCCTATGTTGAGGATTGGCTCTTAATTGGGCACGTTTGCACAGTGTAGATATAATTTATTGTTCATTGTGTAATCTGATTATGTGTACTCTGTTTTATTGACATGATTTCTGTTTTTTGTTGTTATTCATGCATCAACTGAACCAAATGTAGACGAGTCGGACTCCCACGAAGTGTTCTTCCTCTTACTGTCACTAATGCTATTGGTTCTACTTCAACCCCTTTTGAAGTGTTTGCGGGTCTCCCCTCGCCCTCTGAACCAACATGAATGCAGTGCCACCAAACGGCCAGTAGATGTCGATGTCGTCTTTGCTTCTCTTGTTCTCCTCATTGCTCAAATACGAAGCTGTATAATATATATATATAATAATAAATATATATATATATATCACATATGTTACACCCAGGCCAAGATGAAACTGTTAAATTCAACAGCTGTCAGCTCCTTCTGTTAATCATCTCTCAGCCGTTATATGTTCCCCTTTAAAAAAAAAAAAACATTATTCAATCCTCAAGATGTTGCACATATTTATTTATGAAAAAAAGAACAGTCCAAATGAGCCTCTATCTCTTATTTCCTGAAAAACGCCTCCTTTCTTGCTGGATTTCAGGTAATAATAACTGTAGCACGCTGGAATCTTTGCACTAGCCAAATGAAATGTTATTGTTTTATGACACTGTTGTTTGTTCCAAAGCATGTGATGACAATCCTCAATTATAAATAAGGATTCTGTAAAATGGAAGATATATTTTGCACTCTTTATTCAATGGTATTTATTCAATGAAAATGACTACTGTATGTAATCAACAATAAATAAAAAAGTGTTGATCTACACCATCGTCTCCTTTCGTGATCCTTTTAGGTTGACTTCTACTGCCGGTTTCACCCAACTGCTTCCTTAATTACATGTAATCACATTACTTTGGCTTCCTCTGCGCCTTCATCCGACGGCTCCTTCTCACTCCAATTGGAACTGTTCACGCAACGCTGTTTTATTTATGGAGCAGACCGGTCTCTCTTCTAAGTGAGGGCAC
This sequence comes from Cyclopterus lumpus, assembly GCF_009769545.1. Classification (NCBI taxonomy): domain Eukaryota; kingdom Metazoa; phylum Chordata; class Actinopteri; order Perciformes; family Cyclopteridae; genus Cyclopterus; species Cyclopterus lumpus. Next base: position 5,054,504 of record NC_046984.1, read on the forward strand.
GGTTCAAGAGTGCCCATGCACTGGACTCCTATCGCATCATTGAGTAATAATGTCTATAATTGTATGTCATGATAATTCTGTGTGGAGGGACAGAATCGCTGTAAAAACACTCTGAATCCGAGTTCGAAGTGTTTCTGTGCCTGAATGTATTTGCCCTCTCGCTGCTCTCTCCATTTAGCCGTTTCCCGTCAAGCAAACTACGAGAAATGGCGTTCTTGTTGAAAATCAAAAGGACAAGAATGCGATTCTCTAGCAGCGAAACCGGTCTCTACAGAGATAACGTCCACCGTCTTAACTTCTGTTAACGGATTCCAGGCCACTTCTGTGTTTACCGTCAGTTATCAGTGTAAGTCCTCTATGGATATCAAGGTTTTCACATCCAGTAAAAACTATGATTCATCTTTCTAACCGGGGGGGGGGGGGGGGGGGGGGTTTAGAACATTACATTTATTACATGAACACTCTCCTGCAGAGCTCTGAGCCCAGCGCCGGGTCTCGCAGTTGGACATTGGAAAAACTGTTATTCGTGTTACACGAGAAGGTCCGTCCCGCTCTCGTAACCGTCTCGATAATTACGAAGCTAGCCAGGAGGTGGTGAGCTTAGCCAAGAACGAAGAGCAGAAACAAAGAAGACGGCTTTATTCTGGCTCCGTCCAAAAGGAAAACAATAGAAATTGACCCTCCAGCACGTCACGTAACCAAAGAGAAGAGTGCAGACTCAACACTGGATTGCTCACCTATGTTCTGTGAGCTGCCACAACAACAAACTGCCCCATTGCGTAACCTGCCATTCAAATCGTGGCCTTCAATCTGTGACATTTGAGGTTTAGATTGACATTTGAGTCAGACGTAGGCCGAGAGGCTCTTCATAATAGGCTTTAGTTAGTGTTTCAGACAGCTGGATCTGAAACGTATACATTTTACATGATTTAAGTCACTTTCAGCTTCTTCAATGGCTTTTTTTCTTCGTTTTCTTTTATCAATATACTGTGTTGAAAGAGGTGCTGCTGCAGCGTATTTCCTAGGTGGAGGTGGGCTTGGAGGAGTGGTTGGTAAAAGGAAGCGACAATGACAAGACAGGTTCAGCCTGCTGTTTTTTTCCTTTTTTAGGGGGTGGTGGGGTTGCGTCATCCTCCCTCATATGAGGAGCGTGGGTTCCCTTTGGCAACCAGAAGTGAAGTGCAGAAATACTGGAGGGGTTAAGAGCCTTACCTCAATTTTGCACTTTGGTTTCTATGAAATCAAGCGAGGATGTTGCCAGGGAAATTGAGCTGTAACATGATTACATTGGCATGCAGAACGACAGAAAGCAATACGAGATGCCATTGTCTCTCCGCCTCGATGCGACCACACAATAGCCTGAAAAATTAAAAGCTGTCTAGGGTTTTGTCTCTGTATGCGCTCCCCCCCCCCTCCCCCGTGAAGCACAGAGCGGCTCACAGTGGACTCGCCACGGAGCATCATCACCGTCCTCATCATCTTCGCCTCTGATACGAGCAGAAAGCAGGAGAAACTGTTGGCCGTGTGTCTTCCGAAGGGGGAAACGGGGAAAGACGTGCGCTTTTCCATCACATAATTAACAACTTTAAATCAGCCTTTTATTTCAAACATGGTCACGGTCCGATTTATTTTGAATGAAATATATATATATTTTTTAATTATTATTTCCATTCTGTGTCCAAGAGTGAAATGATGAGATCGAAATTGGTTTCATGTCTTCAATTTAAAGCTGCTCTAATCATCTCAATCAGCATCAGTTTTTGTCGAAAAAAGTATCCAGATTTGACCGTACAAAGCGAAAACAGTAAATATTGGACTTGCATTTGTTGGGTGGACAGAAACCAAAACTCCCCCCCCCCCCCAAAAAAAAAAAACCCTCCAAAGCTGCTCCGTGTCTGCTCGGGACGTGTAGCTCGCAAGTTTTGCTCCGACTTGTTGGTGAGCCATACTGGAAGGTATCCATCAACTCCCCGTTTTTATGCTAAGCTAGGCTAGCAACATATTGACTCCAGTCTGTACTTAACGCACAGGCAGGAGTTTGACATGGATCTCCTCATCTCACTCCTGGAAAGCAAGCCTATTTTGCAGAATGCTTTTAAATCGCCAAGACGACCGCCGTTCACAAACCACGGCTTATCCAAATCCAGAGTGTACATTGTGAAATGCAAAGAAACGTAATTTGCTTCCAAAATCCCAGCCTCAGCGTTTTTTTTAATGGTAATTGGACTTAAAGCTGGGGAATTGTGTGGTGTGGCTCTGCTGCTCTTCAACTGGTCCGATAACGGTCAGTCGTATCCTGACAGGAAGTCTGAGACGTGAGCCGTAAGCCGGCCGGGGGCCACTTCTGTTTTTAGACCCTCGTCCCTCTGTGTGCGGTGAATAACAAACACTGAATGTTTAAAGTAATCAATCCCATTGAGTTGCACTGCGTCTGCCTGCAGGATCCATTCTGTTGTTTAGTTCCTTGTTGTTTTTGTGATCTGTGTGTGTGTGTGTGTGTGTGTAAGTGTGTGTATATATATATGTGTATATATATATATATATATGTGTATATATATATATGCTTGCAGAAAAAAATCTGCTAATAAAGCCCAAATCTACTATGTTGGCCAAGCGTACAAATCATCGTCTTTTTTCCTTTCTCTTTTTTTTTTTTGCATCTAATAAAAAATTAACTAAATTGCCAAATTAGGCATTATACTAAAAGTAACCAATTACCTTTTACAATGTCATTGCCTGGGACGTGCCTGGAAAACGATCGCCGCAGATTGTTGATCAAGCATTCCTAACAACAATAATGGCATATTGACAAATTCATTGGCAGATGGCGACAAACGGTCGTCCTCTGAGGTCATCCTGCAAAGGCCCCCCCCCCCCCCCCCCCCCCCCCCCCCCCCCTGCCATGGAAGCAGATCTTACGGTTGTCCCAGGACAATATCTGGGAACCCATCGGTCACCGGGGTGACCACGATTTAATCTCTGGGTGCGACGGACAAGTATTTCAGGGGTGTAGCCAGCTGATAACCGGGAGTTGATGGACGACGTCTAATCTCTACAAACAATATCGCAAATGTACAACTGAATCGTCGGCTGACTATAGCCGACGGGTTCCCAGAATGCAATACGACTGCCTCTTTTTCTATCCACACGGACTGTTTACCTGCATGCAACCAAAACCTGCTCAAACATGAATGTTCAATAATATTAAGACAACAACCAGAGACCAGAACGCTTCTGATGCCAAAAACGTTGTCACAGATTCCGCATACATATCAAGATATGTTTATTTATAGCACAAGGACTGTCCGACAATCTGGGATTCCATTACTACTTGTTGAAAATACATAAATCCAAGCATGTTGGATGAGGTTTCATGGAAGATGATGGCTTGCATATCCCCCTGGCAGAGGGAGTATCTTTGATCACATAAATAGGCTGAACTGCCATGAGATTAAGAGTGTTCATAAAACACCCCAAAGGTATGTTTGAGGTGTCTAGACGAATGATTTTAGTGGACACCTGCCAGCTAATGAAAAGGCAAGTATTTGTTATGGCAGACATAATACAGACATACAGGGGAGATCTGTTTTAAGGGTGAATTGAAAACTTGTCGGCTGCTTTCTAGGGGCAACATATCTTATGAATGTACATTTTAAGATAAAAATCAGTGCTGCTTCATTGAATGAATATGCATAAAGTTTGAAACCGGATCAAGCGTACCACTAATCGGTGTGTAAGAGAGAGAGAGACACCTTCATCAACAGCTCTCTTTCCTCATGGCCATAATCTGTGTATCTGACAGTGGCAATGTAAGCAGGTATCACTCAGGGACTTTGGGGGAAACTAAATCTTATTTTTTTTTAAAACTTCAATTCCCGATGGCCTTATTGATCTCTGATAAAATGACAAGAGGAAGAGGAAATGAAGCTGAATGAGGAAAAATAAGTTTCCGAAATGTCACCTAGTCAATGAATACTGTGCAGGGCGGGTAAATCGTCACTCACCCACACTCACAACATGACCGTGTCCAGCATGAGGGAGGGGGGACATTCAGGGGACATGATTGATGCCGTGCAGCCCCGGAGAGGACAGGTACAGCGCAGCCCCCCCCGTGGAGTCCTCTTGGTATCACTGGTAAATGTGAGAGAATGCATTCAGCAGTGATTGAGAGGCGTCGCGAGAAATAATGAGACACCTGGCAAGCATTCTGACAGCAGATTTTCCATTCAATTGGGCCGTAACTGTCATCAGCTCGACATAATGGAGAGTCGTATGGAGTGTGAGAGGTGTGTTTGCTGGCGGACCCAGATGTGTTTGTCTCTGCTTTTGGAATTGTAGATGCTGAGAGATGATATCACTAAATGCGGGGCTACTCGTGGTTCCTAGAGTCCTAACAAGTAGGATGGGAGCCAGAGCCTTCAGTTATCAAACTCCTCTTTTATGGAACCAGCTTCCACTTTCAATCCGGGAGGCAGACACAGTCACCTCATTGAAGAGTAGACTTAAGACGCTCCGCTTTAATTTATATCTATATAGATATATATTCCTGCCCACTGCAATAAGACTGTACAATAAATCACCTCTGGCCAGATCCTCCTCAAATTGAACAACATCAATAACCCTTGCACCGCTTCACTTTATATACACTGTATACACTTTATTTTTATTCTATTCATTTTCATTTCCTTTATTATTTAAACCTAAATTTAATATGCCCTGCTATTTTATTGTATTGTATATATTGTAAACATGCTTGGTGCTGCTACAAAGAAATTTCCCCCTGGGGATGAATAAAGTATATCTAATCTAATAATCTAATTCCCAAAGGCCCTGCCTCCTTCTCTGTGACGCCTGCTTCAAGGGCCTGGCCTCATTGGTCCGGTCTCTTTCGCGATGCCTCCAGTCTGGTGTTCCGGCCTCCTGCCTCCGTGGCCCTGCCCCCTGCCATGGCCCTGCTGATACAAAATAAACTGAATTGAATTGTCATTTTCTTACCTTGTAAAAAGGTTTTTCATAGGACAGCAACATGATGGGAAAAGAGTATTGAGATTTAGTACAGACAGATCTGTGAATGACATGAGTATGAATGAGTGGCATTTTTCAACATGGAGTTTCAATCTAGGTTTTGTCTCAATGATTTTCTGTAATCTTTTTTTGGTGTCAGGAAAAAGCAATCTCACCGGAAATTGAACCATTACCATCGAAGACACAATCATTTTTCACAGAATATGATACACAACGAAGAATAAATGGGATGGATGGGGCTCATTTGCAATTCCACACAGAACCTTGGCAGTACCGAGCTTTAAAACCAATGACAATCTTTCACCAGCAGGAATAATATTTATTTCAGATTGAGAACATGCCAGTACGACCTGTTTAGAGTGAAGAGTAAAATAGGTGATATTGTCAACCTTCATTTGTGTAATATGTTATAATAACCAACTCTACACTGCAATACAGAATAGCTATTGACTTTATGAGGTCTACATCAGGATGATAACTTTTTGCCTGGGTTAGGGTTAGCCTTGGTCTGTAAACATGATAACAACACACTGCTGATGTGACTTCATTCTCTGAAGAAACACAGTCTTCACATTTTCGACCAATGAAGCTAACCTTTAGCTAGCTAGCTAGCTAGCTACAGGTGACCAGATATGCCAGTTGATGCTAAAAATGAGAAGCCTGCTTTTATTTCCTCAGTCTGAAATCCGGTAACGTAACTAACGTGAGCCTGCCTACGTGGCCCATTTAGAGTGCAGAGTAAAAGAGATGTTATGGAATATGGTTAACACTCGACCAGGCAATTGGTAATGCTGTGTACAACATACATCCTTTTGTTAAGGAACTGGGAACCACAGGGAACCGGACTCAAAAGCAGACACAAGGCTCGGTAGTCGGGTGCAAAAACAAGGTTTTACTTGACCAGGGTTCGGTACACAGGGAAGCAGTTAAGACGTGCAGAGGAATCCGGATCGAGAGGCAAAGACTCACGGGTGAACAAAAACTGGTCGGAGCACGGGGGAAATCACTGGTAAGCTCAAACTGGTGTCTGAAACGAGAGACAAGGTGAGTGACAGAAAACACAACAGAAACAGACGGTGAAAACAAAACTACCTAGAAGGTCGGGGCGTTACACCTTACATATTTTATGGTATTAAAGATTCTCTTGCCAGAATTCAACAAAAAATGTTTCACCATGATGATTGTAGCCCAGTTATCAAACTACTGTATTACAACATGAAGCTCTAATTGTCATATGTGAAATAATAAAATCAATGCAAAAGCATCTACTCAGAAATAAATGAAATGCTTAGGAGTAGGCAATACAGCTAATCAGGGCTCATTCAGGTCAGACTTGGTTTCTGTTTGTGTCTTGGAGAGCGAGAAAGAAATATGTGAGGGATACTGCTTTTAATTTAAGGGCTGATGGCTTGTTAGAAGTTACGGTGACTACAACACTTTTATTGCTTGTTTTGAACCACTGAGGTACTATCGATTCATACAAAAGCTTTCAACACTTAACGTTTTTGGGTGTGTTTTGGAGTGGCATAGCGTTCCACTTCTATTTTCACTTGCCTGTCAGGCTGTCTGTGGACAAGCAGGATTGCCAAGCATACATAATAAAGGATGGGAGCGCAAGGGCTCGGAAACTGCAGATATTCCCTTTATTACCAGCTGTAACAGCCTGTAGCTAATATTGTTTTCATCTTGTGTGTGTGTGTGTGAGTAATGATGGTAAAAATGTGGTCCTACTTTAGTGGGAACTGCCGCAGAGGCGCGCTTACTTTTGCTGTGGACAGATTGTGTCAATGCGACAGATGTGGTGCGAAGGCATCGAATGTATAGGGCGCTAGGAAGGGGCCATTGTCCACTTTACGCTCATGGTTTGGATTTATATCACACCTGACAGAACGCAGACTCCTATTATTAAAGGTGAAATGACAGAATGGAAACACAACTTTAGTGTGTATGGGATGTGTTATGATATCCATTATGTGCATTACGATACATGCGTCAAGTGTTTATGTTCAAGGAGGGGTTGGTAATAATCAAGTGGAACATAAACTAGTAAAAAATGTGTTACTTGGAAACCTTGTTTTACGTTTATTAAGGTAAAAAACACTTGGGTTATGAAGTATTGTATAAATCCCTCACTTCATAGCAGTTGTATTCATTTTTATTTTGCTTCTCTAGCCAGGCGTCTCCCGGTTCGGTTGTCCTTGTTATCCTCACTGCCCGGTCACCAGCCATCTGGTCCCACTACTATCGGTATGCATTAACAATGACCTCAAGTGCTGAGTCATTCTGCACCCATTTGAAGGTGTTTATCCTGCGTAGACAGACCACCACCAGGCTTGGGGAGGGAATGATAAAACGAGCGTGGGAGGGCTTGACGGAGCAAGCGACCTAAGGAGGAGTGGGAGGCTTGGGTGGGGGAATGAGGGAGAAAAGAGTTATAGGGTAAAGACTAGGGATGAGAGATGAGCTTGTTCTGTTGGGCATCGTAGAAACCAGGGAGAGGAGAGATCCGGGGAGAGGGAGGGGGCAGGAGTCCTGGGATGAGTCACCAGAAAGCCCTTCATTATCTTTAATCTGCGATGTCATCCTTTAGCTTCTCCGCAGAGGCAGTTAGATATTTGATGGAAATGATGGAAAAGGGAATTATTTTGAATGTGCAGAAAAAGGAGCAGCTGTCAGGGTATGGTATATCTGAGGATAGACAAACAACATGTTGTGTTTCAGTGCCGCAAGGCAAATAATACAGTAGGAAAACAAAAGAAATCTAATCACAGGGATTTTAATTCAGAATAACTTAATTACAGTGGCAAACACTATTACGAAAGTGCAGCTATTAGGGGGTTGAATTAACAATTGGCAGCATCTGCCAGCTGAGTCAGGGACACCTGGGTTACAATTGACCAATTGTAGCAGATGTTTATGCAGTTAGATTAGTCATAAAAAACTCTGCTCTTTGAGGGAGCTTTCAAAGAATCTTAATCAGAGACGGGGAGGTTTGCTCAGAGAACTAATTGCCCGCTGAGAAATACAATTAATACCAAAGATTTAGCACATGAGGAGGCGTATGAGGTTAGGTAGTAAGAAAGATCAGGTTGTAATGGCCACATTGGACACCTGTATGAATATGATTGAACATGGCTAGTCAGCTCGTCCAATATTTGAGGCATGACATCCATATTTGATAATTCTGCACCTCAAATGGTGGTAGATGGGCATATATTTTCAGATTTTATGCGGAAGACATGAGTCAGTGTCCTGCTACCTACCTGCCGTTAATGTTTATATATGTGGTTATGTAAATTCTTATCTGACCATAGGGTTGAATCAGACTGTCAAGAAGTGGACGTAGCCACCTTTAATGTCATCCGTTGGTTTGTGAAGTTTGGCCGTCGCCATCTTGTTTTACTGAAACCAGAAGTGAACATATTTGGACAAGAGGGTGGAGCTGGGGAGGAGTGGCCGTGCCGGGCCAGGTACCATCAGAACAGCAGATGATGAGTTAGCGGATAATGCTGGTGCTAGCTAACTTGGTTAAAGGTGCATTTGTACGCTGTAATGACAAATAGGATGCTCATTTTAGATGATCCCGTAGTTGGTAGCTAACAACCACACGCTGAACAATACTGTGAGATCATCTTGTCAATTACAACGCAGCCATGCTCTATACCAGGGGTATTCAACTAATATAATATAACTGAGTAGGATCACGCAAGAGGATTTACAACGCGTGCAATTGCTCGGTGTGTTTCCTTGTCCGCTGAACGAGAGCCGTAAAGGCTAGAAAAGCTGCGCCGGTTAAATAGAAGTGATCCATGAAAATGTCATAATCCTCAATTATCTATCGATTTTCGGTCAAGGTTCCAGAGACAACAGCGTCTGGGTACGGACCCGTCTGTTAGTACCCCATGCTCTCTATCATACCCTGGTGTATGGTCCTTTTACTCTAAATGGCACCATAATTTACTAAATTGAACATCATGCTGTATTAAGGAAGACTTCAAACATGCGATTGGGACCATAAAACTCAATTTAATAAACTTTTTGACACTTGTGAAATAACATGTCACCTTTGTTCAAAATAATGAATATACTTCTTTAGGCTGACAGTATATGAGCAACTGTCATCAAATGACAATAAGAAAACTATTAGGCAGTAGTCTACAGATTCAAAGTGTTTTCTTAGAGATTCTTTAACACAAAAAACAGAAATCAGACAATCATATTACATTGTATTCTTATTTCTTTGTGGTTATTTATTGTTATATACATTTTTTATATATTATAACATATATAACAATTAAAAAAAACGTAATAAAAGGGCTATACATAGATTAATGAAATTAAATTTACAACAAATTTTTCAGAAAATTAAAACAAATATTAAATTATATGTACAGTGTTGACAAATAATAAATATGTACATATACATATGAGTGACTTATTTGTCAAATAGCACCAGTTCGTCATCATCGTCATCTGTGTAACTGTCAGCCATTGGAGAAGTTGCTGGTCTGACCTGCTGCCTTGCCCAGAGGGTTTTATGTGAGGCCGCCTGGCTTTCTTCTCACAGCAGACTCTACACATGCTGCAGCAGCTGCATCTTGTTCTTCTTGTCCCTCCAGTGAAATCATCATCAGGTCTTTCACTGTGTTGAGATTGAACAAACAAAAACAACAATAGTATGTTACACGTGATAAGGGACTTAATCTAATCATGTAACCCTTGAAGTCAACTGCAGTCTCAACTAATTGTATTTTTCCCCAAATAGAGGATTGGTTGTGAACCACAAGATGGCAGTAACTTATGAGGATGAGGCTGCACTCTGGTTTATGTTAGCTAGCTAGCAAGCAAGCAAGCCTAGCTAATGTTAGCTAACTAACGTTAGCTAGCTAAAGCAAACTAAATAAGTTCAATAATTCAATAATTACTACTAGTTATCACTCACCGGAGGCGATGGCCACGTATTTCTTGACGTTGTCGCTCCCCTTGATGAAGTCTGCAGAAGAATTCAACCTGTGCTAGATTGACGCCGAAAATGTCTCCTCACACTCAGGAGGTCAAGAAGCGCTCCATTCGTTTCATCATGCACACGCAACATTGAGGCGAAAATCCAAAACATGATATGGCAACTGGACCGGCTACGATGTTCATAATTATTAGAGGAGATATGGGGGCATTTTTTGCCCCTCCTAGTGATATCAGGGGCATTCATGACATGAATGAAAACATGTTCCCACGCTGCCAACGGTGAACAATCGAGTTTCTTGGACATGACAAGCAGGTCCTTTAGTGTTTAAGGGCAGATTTGTCCGACATACTGAATAGAACCAATCACTTTCCCGGCTCGACACAAATTATCTCTGGCAAAGAGTGGTCTGAAAGCCGGAGCAGGGTACATACACTGCATGGGTGAGCTTAGAGAGGCAGGTGTGCTTGATGAGCAGAGCCGGGGTTGAAGGAGGAAGGGAGACCAGGCCAGCACACACAGGCTGGTTCGAAATGCGCATTCTATCTTACTATTCACACAAAGTATGACGTAAAGCGGAGTATGTAGTGCGTTCACACATGCGCAGTACGTGGATTTCATGGCCGTGAAAATAAATGTCCGGATATTTACTACATTAGCCCAAATTTCTGTGTATGAGACAAAATTGCCCCACAATGGTTTGCGGTATGGGTGCCTTGAGGCCAGCTGTCAGTGTTTTTAAGTTAGGCTAAAAGCTGTTAATATGTCACTTTATATTAATTTCATTATATTTAATGTATATTTGATGTGTTTTTCAATGCGAGAAAGTAAGCATTTTTGTATGTGGCCAGTTTGTCCCAGTTTGTGTTGCCGGCTATCACTTGAGCGTCCTTCAAGGTGAACAGTCTGCTGGTAAAATCCTTGAGCGTCCTTCAAGGTGAACAGTCTGCTGGTAAAATCCTTGAGCGTCCTTCAAGGTGAACAGTCTGCTGGTAAAATCCTTGAGCGTCCTTCAGGGTGAACAGTCTGCTGGTAAAATCCTTGAGCGTCCTTCAGGGTGAACAGTCTGCTGGTAAAATCCTTGAGCGTCCTTCAAGGTGAACAGTCTGCTGGTAAAATCCTTGAGCGTCTTCAGGGTGAACAGTCTGCTGGTAAAATCCTTGAGCGTCCTTCAGGGTGAACAGTCTGCTGGGCAGTGACAACTATGAGTGAAATCTGACAGTCATTGGATCCATTGTTCATATAAACATACTGATTAGTGCACGTTTAAGTCTCCTGATTCTTTGTTATCGTGTTGATATTTTTGACAGGTACAATGCTCATTTATCAACATGGTCTAGGTGTTTTTTGTGTGTAATTTGGGATAGGCCACTTAATGCAAATGACGGCAAATTGTAACCCGACAGCATACAATAATATTTTAGACAATAGTGTTCTTCCAATCATTTGACAAAGGCACTTTCCTCCTAACATGGCAATGTCCCTGAGAACTAAACTAGGCCCAGAAAGTTATCTCAGCTCGGTGTGGAGGAACCTTGACCGGCACTGCGTAGTTCCACTCCATCTGTCAATGGTTGGCCAAAAAGATTTACCTTTTTGAAATGTTGATATGATACACTAATTTACTTCCTTTGTGGGATTATTTCTTTTAATGGATGTGGAAGATGTAGATGCATATATTATATTAGATGAATTGAGCATATTCATTATCTACACTGGGGTAGTATTAGTGTTTCTGCATACGGAAAACATAAAGTATTTCCCTTCAAGCTCTGTTTGAACTGTACTGAAGCGACTATTGCTCTTTCTACAGATCACAGAAAACAATAAATGCACTTTGCATTCGTGCACATTTATGTGGCCCCAATGGGAGCTTTTATATACAGTATATGACATCAGAGTGGATAAACTCCCTTTGACTACAAAGGTTGCTCGTGTTTCATTCACTTTTCAAGAAGTGCATTTCTGTCAGTTTAGCTTTTTCCTCATCAAAGGACCTTCTTTGTGTCCAAGATGTACGAAAAGGCATTGACGTATAGTGCTATCAAAGTCCATCTTTCCCAGACTCAGTCCATTTTGCCGACTCTTTGTTCACATCAAATGGGCTGGACAGAAAACCAACTGTGAAATGGCTTTTGGAACAGATCAAAAAAATAAAAAGGACAAAGAACACATTTATTCTGCTCAGAAATGTTGGGGCCATGCCTACAAAGATTGTTTTCTTGGCGGACAGATGGACAAAATCACGAAGAGGCAGTGAGATCTGTCGGTGCTCACCTGCAGCTGCGACTCTAGGCGTTTAACAGAGAGGGAAACGCAAACCCGAGGGATGATGCTCATCAAATCCTGTGCACGTATACATGCAAAATCACAAACGGGTACATGCAGCTAATTACCTTTCACCATCCTCATCTCTTACTCTCACTCTCTTTCTTTCACACGTACCGATATGATGAATTATTCATGGCATCTGGAAAGTGACACGCAGTAAAAGACTTCTGTGTAGGAGAAAAAACAGCAAAACAACTCAGCTGGTCGGTCGCATGTATGAGTCATCAATAGTGGGAACTTTCCCCTATGCATGCTTCTCTCCGTAAGAATCAAATCCGAACACGTTGTGTGTTTTTTCTCTTTTATTAGCTTTGTGTCTTGGAGATATCCTTTTCCAAAAGCCAGTTCTTGACAAAGACATACACAGACAAAATGATGAATAGAGGGAAGCTGGCGGCTGCCATGACCAGCAGAGAAAAAAGGAACACCTGCAACTTTTTCTGTCTCTTTCTTTGTGTGCTTGTATGGAGCAAGTGTCCTAACAAGGATAGAAATATGAACGTAGTGATATTTTGAAGGTACACCTGTTCAGATGGTCTAGTTAAACATCCAAACCAGGGATTAGGGGTAAGACTAGTTCTGAATTAGGGTAAGGGTTAAAGGAAATAAGTCATTGGTCTTCTTGCTGTGTTAAATCACTGCAACTCATTGTACAGCTGGTTATGATGCTAGTTTTGCTTCACCACTTCATGGCTAACTTTTTAAAGGAAACAAATACAGTTTAAATATTTCTCATAATAAGCATATACGATAATATACTCAATGTTCTACAGCACTTAAGTATGACTTAGCCAACGTAAGATAAATGATAAATATGTGATTCTACGCATTGTCGTTCTTGAGTTTGCCTGAAGGTTTGCCAGACAAAGTTAGCGACTAAAGCTGGTGAACATATTGTACCAGAAAGTAAGTTATGCTGCACATGATGCAAATTCTGTTTAGCAAGATACTCTTTACAAATTAATTAAATTAATGGATTTTTGAAGCCTAAATGCAGTTGCCAGAAATACAAAGTGAACATTATAACGCAATAAAATAAAACTACACCCAGGCACACAACTTCCCATCACAGCTGCTAAGCTAAAGGCTGTTTACCGTGATCACATTTAGTAGTCTCAATTGGCCATTTGTTAGGTTCTGTCTTTTTTCCGAAATTCACAAACGGGGTATTTACTGACATCATTTATGTCGTAGACCAATACGTTAAAATCTCTCAAGTCTGTGTTAACCACAGACCTTTTTTTTCAGGCAGCTAACCCAAAATGCATTAAAAAAAAACAACATTTGACTTCAAGAAGAGGGAACCGGATGTGCAAAGATGAAGACTCATTCTCGAGTTGTGGGTCTCACTGCACGACAGAAGTGCTTACAAGTCCAGTAACCTGCGTGTGCGTGTCCTCCCATACGCGAGAGCCTCGGTCGATGACTACCTTGTGTGCTTAGCAAGAGCGGGTCGCACTGTTAATGGATGAAGCATGAGGGCAGGTAGAGAGATAGAGAGGTGGGGGTGGTGCTTCAGACAGCAGCGAGGCGGATATGTTGGAGAGAGGAGAAGCAGCCTGATGTGCTGTTGAGCCTGACATTACATTTTATTTAGCTGACGCTTTTATCCAAAGCGACTTACAATCATACACCGTAGACACAGGGAGCAATTCAGGGTTAAGTGTCTTGCTCGAGGACACATCGGCAAGGGCCATATGCAGGGATCGAAGCGCCGATCCTCTGATTGAAAGACTGACCCACAGTCGCTAGATTAATGGTACACAGGTATCTTTTACTCCTAGCTGACTGAATGAAATGAGGCTGAGCGAGAGATATGATTCAGCAATGAGTGTAATGAAACCATACAAAGAAGGTTCCAACACGCTCCCGTGGGTAACTTCCCACACCTCTCTATTTAGAAAGGTGATCCTGCCTTGCACCTTTGATGAGAGCTACTCAAGGTATCGCAGAGAACGTGGGGACTAGGTGTGGAGGAGGCAGGTCCGTGAGGGGGAGATGGTAGCTGCCAGACACTTGTCAGGAGTAGATTGCAAAAGTGAAATGCATTGGTGACTCTGTACTGGAAGAAAAAGAAGCATGTCTACACAAGAGCACCAGTCCTTAAATAGATTCTGCATTGAAAGAAGACCTGTCTGAACCAAGACATATAAAAGCAACTTTGATACATAAACAGTGTTGGGCAAGTTACTTCAAAAATAAATAAATCCATGTGTCCACCCAGCCTTAATATTAAGAGAAATGTTGTCAATGGGAACCAGCGCAATGTTAATAGCCGGGGTTGGACTACGTCATCCCTTGAGCACTCTATTCCGTCAGTGCAGTTAGTGACAGTGTGGGCTCCTTAGCTCTGACAGCTTGAGGAGCAGTGGCACGTAGCAATTACATTGTATTGCAAGCTTTACTGCCTAACACCACACAAGTGTATGTATCATAAGCTGAAAATAAGATCCTTACAATTAGACGTGCCATAAACACAACAGGAGTCATTATCAAAATCATCAATGAGTCAGTGTTTGGTGTCTCATTTAAAATCTTTGAATGGGATTCATCTTTAAATTAAATGAAACCAATTACTATTTCCTTTGGGATTTTTGCCACATCCATCATCCCCATCACACGCACCATGCTCAAGCAACCTTTCCACGGACTTTGCTCCCTCTCTGCATATGGAGGGGCCATCTGATACATATGTTGGCCAAGCAGCCGAGGACCAGAGTGGTAGTGAGTGTAGATAAAGAGAGAGAGCGTGGGTGCAAATGGAGCAGGGTACTTCACGACAGACAAAGGAAGGAGATTGTCTCTACTTGAGTTCTTTCATTAATATAGATTTATTTTTAAGCTTGCCTCCGCAAACTGTGTTGTGGATAATAACCAAGCTAGTTTACATTGGTGGGAAGCCAACGACCTGTATGATTTCCTTTCTTCCTTTTTCACGATTTCAGATCAACGTAGTAAAGCTGCAATCTGTCTTCTTTGTTTGCAGCGAACATCGACATCACACGCCCATTTGTTTGTTGAGTTTGTAGTAACCCTCAAAGCTTGCATTTCCTACACTAGCATCTAAGTGAAAAAGATGGCAATTCAACCAATTATTGCAGGAGATGGAGCACATTTACGCTATAAGCTCATGGGAGACACTTGTGCTAAAAAGTTTTTTTTGAAAAGCACCTCAAAACAAATTGGACACCCACACTGTCACGTGTGCCGGGGCATATGGGTGAGTCACGGTATACGCGTTCAGTAGAAAAGGAAGATCAATTTCAACCCCAGCGCTGTTTTCCTCCTCTCCATTTTTCTCTCGGTCTCCTGTGACATTTTAACAGTCAACCTGAGAGAGGAATGCACATCCAACACTCCCACACACGAGCGCAGGTGTGTAAAAGGCATCGGAGGCAATTCAAAAGTGCAATTAAAGTAATAAGATATGACATTTTCATGAAGAAAATCTAATTGATGCCTGTTTTCTCTTTTCCGTCACATGAGCCATAATTAGACATGTAGCACTGGAGGGCTTTTGAAAAAACTTCCTGGCATATAATGGAGTAGACCAGGGTAAGACAACCCCCCCACCTGAGGTAAGAATGTTCTAACTATACAGGCTGAACAAGAGGTTTGGATACCTTGGATATTATTTTCTGTTTCCGCATCATCTTTTCATTCCCTCCTATATGGGGACAGGGACATGTCCGCCCCCCCCTCCCCCACAGCGCTCGACTCTGGCCTGCAGGGGCTGACAAGCAACAGCAACGTACGTCAGAGAAAGTTTTTATGAAAAAAAAGTTCCACCAATGTCGATATTTCGTTGTAAAAGTTTAGAATTCAGACAATGACTTGATTTCTCTTCAACCATCACGTAAGGGCATTTTTATTTCCTCTTTTTGGTGATTGACCAAAAGAGTACACGAGTCAAAATGATGTATCGTCACTGATTTCTCAGCAAAAATTTTGCATTTTGCATCTGCATTTTTTGGATAATTCCCCTTTAATTCCATATTCACACAAACATGCACACACAGAGTTATGAATGTATCTGGTGTAGTGTTTGCACACACTATACAATTCACCTAAAAAACACTGCAAAGACCTGCATGTGTGTCGCACAGCACAGATTAAGCTGGAACCGAATGTCAGGCGAAGGACACAGCAGGGAGGTGAGGAACAAAGTGGAAGACGGAGGAAAAAGGAAGCGGAGGTGACCAATTAAGGAGAGAAAGGCCTCCTGGCTAGCTTTTTTTGTGATTCAGAGGAAGATATAAAAATAAATAAATGTAGAAGTGGGGGAGAGAAGTGTTGATGTACAGACACTATCTTCAGCCACCGATGACAAGCACTTTTGAATAGATCTTGAAACAGAAAGGCAACAGATGGTCCACATAGTGATAATGTTTGACACAAGCAGACGTCACCACCTCCATCAACGTCCCTGTGAGGGAGCCCAGTGGCTCTGGGGGTGCTCGTCAGCTGGGGAGGTTTAAGGAATAGCACTCCTGTGACAAAACATGGACCATTGAACAAGGAATTTAATGAAAATAATCCAAACTCTGATACGTAACCGGACTCGACACAAAATTGGACACATGTTTAATTTCATACAAGTGATCGAAGAACTGTTGGCATACATCTTACTTGTGACCATGTTTGCATTTAACTGTCAGTTAAATGCAAACATGGTCGCAAACCAACAGACACGGGATGGAAACACTTTTCCGTTTGCAGTGAAAGAGTTAAAATCAATAACCCACAATTTCTGAAAGTTGTGTCTCTTGGCAAACACGTTCCTGCAACTGGCTACCGCAGTTTAGTCATTATTGCCACATCCTTTCAACAACGACATATTATAATATACAACACCCTAACGTGCATTTCAGCTACAATTGGTCTCTCTCATGCTAATGCTGTCACGTTCCTTTTAAATAATAATAATGTACACTTTATTGATCCCACAGTGGGGAAATTCTTCTCTGCATTTAACCCCTACTTAGCTATATAAAGGAGCAGTGGGCTGCAGTGAAGCAGCTCGGGGTTCAGTGTCTTGCTCAAGGACACTTCGAGATGCAACTATGGGGAGAGCGGGGATCGAACCTTGTGGTTGTGGGACGACCACTCAAAATGAAGACTTGGATGCGAGCTAGCAGTGTGTGGGCATCACCGTCTCCTTGGAAGTTGAAAGCGGAAGTTTCATTTCAGGCCCCCGACACAAGCACTGTTGGGAATATTTGAGTTAATAAGCACAGCAGCAGTTCCAAAGACAAACACCGGGGAAATGTCAATCAGCGCGATACACGATGATAGCTTCATTATTGCGGAGCACTTTACGTGTTTGCCGGAGCGATCAGCTAATCAATTTTTTGATTTGGTGAGTTCGGCGAGGCCATTCAATGGAATGACGTTAAATTAACTTGATATTGATTACGCGAAGGGAGGTTTTGACATTTCATTCAAGGAAAGCCGGCTGCCTGACAGCCCTCGAGAAAAGTCAACGAGAGGGTAAAATCCAGTCATACGTGCATTTTTATTAGTGCAGAAATGTAGACAGTGTTTAATATGCGGAACAGGGGTTCTGCTAAAATAGTCACTTGAAGCAAAAACTGGAGCGTTGGCAAATTTTGAGGAATGATAGAATATGCTGTTTTTCAGAGTTTTCTTTCCACACTGGAACACAAAATATAATATGTTCCTGCGACAAGAAGTGCGATGTGTTCTCTGCCACGTAGAATTGAGTCATGAAAAAACGTGTGCAATCTTTGTTTCAGAGAGATGTCGGGGAAAAAAAAGTCTAAATTATCGAGCCGTGATTATAGTGGCTGCCGGTGACTCTGTGGGACATGTGTTGCAGTGATTTATATAATACATCGAAAACAGGGATTTGGACAACTCTTATAATTTGTTAACACGCAAAGTACACAATTAATATGTTCTCCTCAAACCCAACAGACCCGTCAGACAACAGTAATTTTACCTCGCTGATCACACTTTTGTTCCAATTCAACAGAAAAAAACTAAGCTCATTGTAACCGTCTTGGTTAGTCATTACGCTGCTCCAACAATCACCAAATCTGGTTCGAGACTTTGAAAGAGAGACTGAATTGAACACCAGAAAGAAAAAAACAAACACAAAGACATATTTACCAGATGGGAAAGGAGTCATCGATCTATTTTTACTGGGTTTTCCGGTGTTAAAAATAAACCTCATTTTGGTGGACACAGGGTATGGAAGGCCCATCAAAAAAAACCTTTTATTAACCCAAATGTCACAGTATATTGCTGTTGACTCTTCGTCGGACTCCTCGCAAAAGATATATTGACCCAGTGGGACAAAATATTAGGTACGCCTTGCGACACACTGCGATCTAGTCCAAGGGCACGGACCGCAGCCTCAGAAAGGACCACAGCTTGTTGTTCTAAACGAAACAAGAAGCCTCTTGGTTGAGCGGCCGTTAAATGTCATTGTCACCATCCCCCGCATGCACTTGTTTGCATCCGCGTAGCCTTCAATGCTCATCGGTGTGCTCACACCCGGGGGGAAGAAATAGCCTTGATTGTAGGCAGTGATGAGGCGAAGCCACCTTGTAATTGAACTGTCGAGGTGTGACTGATCACGTGTGCGTGCCCAAAGAAGTCTGCGGGCATGATTATTGATTAGTGAGTCAGACATAGCCTCTCTCACAAGGCATGGTCCGCCCTTAATTAACACTTTTACTACACAACAGGAACACGCACACACACACACAGACACAAGCAAAAGAACAAACAGAGACAGATTGAGATGAAGAACCAGATAGGGAATCCCATTTGCGCTCCTGTCAGTCATGATCTAAGAAGGGAAAAAAAGAAAGATTGTTGCATAGAAACAGCTTGGTGGAAAATCCTGAAGATGATGAAGATAACACACGGGGGGGGGGGGGGGGGGGGGCCTTGTCACTATTTATCTCCATGCAAATAAATAATACAAAAGGAGTAGAATGGCAGCTAACAGTGTGCTGTCCCTGAACGTGTTTCTAAATGCAAAAAAAAAAGAGCGGCTGACAGGACATTAATAAGCTAAATTTAGTCATTATTTGTCACCAGCAAACTAATAGAATTGGCTGAAAAGCATCTAATTGCCTCAGTTTCAGGGGTGAAAATGTCTACAGAAAAAAAAAGACAAAGGCAAGCGCTTTTCCGGGCACTCTTTGTGGTATTCACATTGATATTGAGTGTGGTCACTTGGTGCAACTATAAGATGTATCATTGTCCTCACATTCATCATCAATTACCCTCTTCACAGATGTGCCTCGTCTTCGCAGCTCTGCTGCCACCCTCATCTTCACCCGAGGAAGATGTCGTCCTGTTCATGGAGAATATATGATTTTTAATACTGGCCTTGGCTTATAGGAATCATTGTCATTTAACACATGGCTAAAAACAATAATCTGCTACATTTATATAATGAGGCATTATTTGTCTGACTCGTGGTGAGGTTGACTCCATCAGTCAGGGGTAACTGGCACTATCATTCCAAGCGTACTGTGTTACTATTTGGGCGCTGACTTAGCATGGTGATGTGTCCTGTAATGGATGGCTGTACGGATACACGGTGGCTATTTTTTTAATACGGCCTGCGGTCTCTTTTTTTTAGTTTGTTAATGAATTGATTGAAGGAGAAGCTATCAATTCCTGTAGGAGAAAAGAAATGGCAGCTAAGATGGTGTGGGCCTTCCCCTTTGGAGTTGCACAAGGCTCAGATTTTGCTATTTTCAGCTATGTGCTCGAATTGTAATCATCTGAACTTCCACCCTGTTTTCTTGCGCACCTCTCATCTCTTCCCTTATTACAACCGAGAAACTCGGCTCACCCTTCACCAGATGGAGGCTCTGGCCGTCCTGCAGCCTGTGACCTGGAATTCAAGTCCGCCAGCATCAAAGATGACCCCTTAAGTGAGTCACAGATGGGACATGAAGAGGAGAAAGAGGAATAAGAGCTGCTACAACCATACATATTTATGTATGAGATCAGAATGAGTATTATTGATTTTTATTATTATTATTGTTGTATTGAATAATGTACAGCAATACAGTTTTTGTCCTCTGGATTACTTCCAGAAGTCATTATGCATTCTGATGCAAACAAAACATTTGCTTCCGATGGCGAAGCCGATTAGCATCTTCGCCATTGCGCGGAGTTTAAGTTTGGCGAAGTCGCAGCCTCGACTAACAGCAAGGACGTGTGTGCGTGTGGTTGACCCCCTCTTGGCAATGCCCACATTCAGCAAGCAAATATATACTGCAAAAATAAAATATGAATCAAGCCGTTACCGATTTACACTCGCCTGCACACTTGTGACCCTGCCATAAAGGGGGGTAAAGTGTGTGCAGGGACAAGTCGTCTCTAACAGATCATCAGAGAGAAACACAGATGGAATGAGCTCTCTCTCCGTGTCGGGGGATTTGAGAGATGACTTTCACATTAACACTCCATTAAAATAGAGTCGTGCGGAGGAGCCGACCGTACAACCTTTGACACCCGCAGCTGCACTGATATGTGGCGAGCTTCCAAACGGCACAATAACGAGCCGAAACCTTTGACATCGGACTCGCCGCGAAATGAGTGGCAGTCCGTGGCCGGCGAAATGAAAAAAAAATATATAAAGAAAACGCTAATGAGATGATTTGTCCGTGAGGCTGGTTGCCGTGGCAGAAGAGAGGGGAAAACGACGAGGAGAGAAGTATATTATATTATTATTAGTATTGTATATACAATGAAGACTGGAGGTGATTGGGGAACATTACCGCTTATTCGGAGTAGTGTGTCCACCAGATGGATGTACGTGTAATATTTCTCCTTTTAGCTCTGGGTCGATCTCCACCAACTCCTGAGAAGAAAAAAAAACACCTGGCACAACTGAGTTCAACAATGGTATTAGCTGAAAATGATGGCGATGAGAACGGTGAGCAGTAAAGGAGTACAGAGCAAAGCCCTCAATACTAACTCAATTTTTAGACATTTTAATACGTGTGTACTTCAGAAACCACAAGTAAGTAAATATAAATGTAATGCAATCCTAGCAGTTTGATGTGGGTCTGAAATAATAATCAAGTGCCTCTTTGCTCACGTGTCCACCTGCTAATTGCAGTGACAATGTTTGGTGCGATTGGACTGATTCCCCACTTTCACTTGGACACATTTTTCTCTCAACCAGCTTGCCCGCCCCTCTCACTGTCTGTTTCCCTTGCTTTCGACATCAGCACAGTGTATTTTTAGCTCCGTCCGGGGGGAGAGGGAGAGAAGGAAGAGAGAATGACACAATCCCTAATAAAAGGGTGGAGGAGGAGGAGGAGGAGAAAGCGTGGGCGCATTCAGGATGGGTGCTCATTTGAATATTCATAGTAACAGCTGCGTTCACAAAGGTGCTGAGACATCGATGAGCGCGGCGGATGCATCAGTGCAAATCAATAGAGCCCGCCGCCACAGAGTTTTGGATGATGGGCTTGACTAATTAGAGCATACTAATTAGAAGTTATGTGAGACCTGCTAATGTGATGGGGCAATGACAATAAAAGCGGAGATGATTTGTTTCTACATGAGTAACAGCAGAAAGGAAATTGTATGTGGGGGTACTGAACAACGATATTGAAGGTCTTCAGTAATCTCAATCTCACCCTTCTCTGATAATATATGTTTATATATATATATATATATATATATATATATATATATATATATATATATATATATATATATACTGCCCAAGCAATAGTGTTTTTTGTTACCCGGAGATTGGAAAAAGATATGTTTTTTTTCTTTTTTTTAAATTAAAACCTGTGGAGCTAGCTAGCATTAGCAGAGCATGTTAGCACATCATTAGCACATCTTTGCTACACTGGCTTCTGAAGGTGTACTAAAAGCTTCATAGGTACAGTGTTGTTCCATAACTTTGTTGTCTTTCTGTCCAAATACCTGCAAACAATAATGATATTCCCATCAGCCTCAGCTGCACTTTATATACCAGCATGTAAACATTACATTACATTACATTACATGTCATTTAGCTGACGCTTTTATCCAAAGCAACTTACAATAAGTGCATTAAACCACAAGTCCAAACTCAGAAACTGTGAGCATGCTAGCTTGCTGTTGTTAGCACTGCTGTGCCTACACACGACATTATAGAGATATTCTGCCTTTAGGGTTAGGAGTGCCTAATTAAATGAGCTCAAACTGACAATAATCTTTCCTGTTAAGTCATTTCAAATGTCATGGATGCTACATGATATATATGAATGAAAGAGGACACTGCATTTCACGTAATACTGAAAATTCACCTTCAAAAGGGCAGAAAAAAAGAGCAGGTCTGAAAGATATTTAAATGGTATTTTTACAATATGGAAGAAGTCAACTAATGTACCAAATGACAAAACTGATTGACAACTTGTATTTTTTAATGTCATTTTTACTACAAAGTTATTTCTGCTCACCATCAACCAATTGGTGAGCAGAACGACAGCTCACCAACTGCTCCGACGTCACTAATGACCCTAAATGGCATTACAGAATAACTGTGGAGCATGTTTCCAAAACAGATTTTGTATTTAATCCAGTGCTTCAGCAATTTACAGTAAACAGAAAATGTACGCACATTTAAGAGAGACAAAAAAAGAATATTATAATATTATATATTTGGTATTTCTGGTTAAGGATCCGTATCAAAGTGGGACTTAAAGTATTTTCACGGACACCATAACACTCACATATACTGAAATAATACAGAAATATGTTTGCCTCTCTTGGGCTACTATATTACTGGCCTGCACAGCTTACAATAACTGCACCTTACAGGGAAATATTGATGTTGCAAGTAAAAAGGCACTCAGAGAAAAGCAGAGCCATGACAATTAACTCAAAGCAAATTGACCACTTTAGCAATGGATTTGTTTCATTCCAAAACCATGGACATATATATATATATATATATATTATGTTTTGCTAAAAAAATACAATCTTGTGAAAGTTAAAAAACAAAATTACTATAATTAAAACCCATTATGTTCTTCACTGTAATGGAACAAGTTGGTTTCTTCATATGGCAGATGCCTCATTTTGGAATGAAACACTTACAATTAACACTCACAGCAAAACGGTTGAAACGATTACAACCTGAAGGCTATTCAAAGAGAAATTAAAAAGACAGTGTCTGTAACTGCCTTTGATAGATACATATTGTACTGTACGCCTGAAGTTGCTCTGTCTACTAGAAATAGACGATACATAAATAGTCTGTACAAGGATGTTCATAAGACACTCACTGTTAGAGGTACATTCAGAAATGTGGCTACACTCTCAGACACAGTATTCATATGTCATTAACAAGAATACACAATATTTCAGAACAAACGCACGGGCTAACACATCCACACTGTGAGGGGTCACCTTTGATCGTCTTGGTTTGGGTCTGTGAAAGGACACAGGGGAAAACCAAAGGGAATAGATTAAGTGTAGCTTTGGTGCGCACACACACAAACACGCACACACACACAGTCGCAATTCCATGCAACAAAGAAAAACATGTGAAGCCAAGTCAACATTTTATCAAAGAGATAGAAAGCAATCAGAAACAAAAACATCGCTACAGCTGACGAGAATGCTGCTGGGTCTTCCTCAACACCGCGTCACCTTCTGCGAAAGCCCAGACACTATCAGAGAGACTGAGGGTAACACACTGCTACATTTTGAGTCCACGAAGATTTGCTCTCACTTCAAGGAACAATTTCCAATAGAATCGCTAGTTCAACTTCAGAGTCATATGATTCTATTGTGTGGTGTTCAAAAAAGGACTATCTAGGACGAAAGGCAATAAGACAGGTTTTCACAATAGCTAAAGTACCACTCAACCACACAGCTAACCCTAATCCAGTCGCCTCTTCAAACAATAGTGTTAATCCATTCCTTGGAGAGCGGGAGAGTGGAGGCTGAAAAGAAGAAAAGATTTTCCCTCAATGTCCGGTGTTGTTGCTTTCTGTTTGGCTCGGCAGGAGGCGAGGATCCGAGTAATCAGGCCGTCGCACGCTTTGTCTCGTTTGGTGTGTGGGTTCGCTGAAGCGCGTCTGTAATGGGATTTCCTCTCCGTACAATGTACAAGTCGTCTGTGACAGGTCCAAGTGTGCTGAAGGGTAGGGAGGGAGGGGGGGGACTGAAAACGCAGGCCATTACCACCGAAGCTAAATACTTCTCGGAGTGGTGCTTTCTCTTGATCGGGCACAGCTGGAGCGAGGGTTTTTTTCCGCCAGCAAAGCGACGGTGGCAGGAGGAAAGTAGTGTTGACCTTTCGTGCCCGATTACACAAAATGGGATTTTGGGCAGAAACATGCAAGAGAGTGGACGTGTTGAGTGATTCACTGTGGGGGGATGTGTGCCGAGCGTGAGGATAACAGCCGAACGTGTGCCTCATAACTAGTACAGCTATCTGTGAACTGTGCCAACTGCAACAGTTAAACTGGCACGCACACACATAAAAGACTGCTCTGACGAATTATAAACCTTTGCAGATGTTCCGGTCAGGCCTATCTGTTCTTTTCTTTGTGCGCTGTCAAGCTGCCGGTAGAGGACCACAAAGTGTTAAATAACTATTCCTGAGGTGCCTATCTGTCACACATGTCCCTGACACAAGACGCCAGTCTTGGAGCAGTGATTGAAAGTGTGCTCTGGGCGGTGTAATTAATAAAATAAAATAAAAATAAATCCACGATGAAGACAGATAACAAAAGAACAGGGGGGAGTTTGGAGAGTGGCGCACACCGTAACTCTGTGTCTGCTTAGCGTGGGGATGACGATGCTAAACTGGCCTTTTTTTCTGGATGCACATAAAATATTCAAATTGTTGACCCTCATCGTTGCTCTGTCCCCGTGCATAGAAGAGAAGCATGGATGTCCTGACATCACATCCATCTTATTCGCCTTTCTCATTCCAAAAAGTCCAACCTGAAGTGCTCTGTCCCGCCGAACAAGAACCTGACTTTGGGAGTCCACCCACCATCACAAGGTGGCCTGGTCGGCGGCAAAGAATCCGCTTTCCTTCTTTTTCCTCTTCCTCAGCCGGTGGGCCCTCCAGCAAACGGCTGCCACGAGCAGCATCACGACGCCGGCACACAGCAGTGCCACCGACACCACTTTGGTCTGGAGCAGCGTGTTGAAAGTGAACGTCACCCCGGTGCCCGCCATGCCGATCACCAGTGATATCACGCCGAACGGGAACACGCAGCGGTACCAGGACTTCTCTGTCCCGCCTGTAGCCTGGGCAAGTCGCTCCAGCGTGGGGTGGGTCTCCGGAGGTTTGGCCAGTTCTCTTCCGACACTTCCATGCCCTCCTCCTCCTCCGCAGCCATTCAAACCCTGGTTCTGATTCTCGGAGTCCTGGGGCAAGGTGTTGGCCTCGCTGCTGTCGCCGCAGTCCAGGTCCGGGTGAAGGACCGGGGGCTGGCGGCCTGAGGTGCAGCCCATCGTGGAGCCGCTGTCCTTGGGTAACGATGTGAGAAAGGTTGCCCGTTGGTGGCACTCCTCCCAGCGTAGGTCCGGTGGTTGCTGCTGACGTTTATAATGCTACGGGGGGCGGGGGTTCTCTAAGGCTGCTGCTGGTGCCGTCAATGCCAGGGATGCCGCTGTTGTTGCTTTTAAGTACTTACCAGCATGTGACTGCAGTAGGAGAGGTATAGATAGAAGATCTACAAAAACAGAGAGTAGTGGATGAGATGAAAAATAGCGTCAGAGTAAAACATTTAAAAAAGAGGTGAAACACACACACGGCTGAAATGAGGATGCACTCACTGAATCTCTTTAGTGCAGCCTCCCGTCTACCCAAGCTGCTCGTGGCAGCAGCAGCGGCGGTGTGTGTGTCTGGTGATGTCCACAGACTATATAATCACAGATGGGAAGAGGAGGGGCCTCTGGGAAGTGGCAGACGGTGTTCGAGGCTCTGATTGGCTCCCTCGGCGGAGCGGTTATTCTTTCAGGGAGGATGGGAATGGGGTGAGCTTAACTGTTCAGCGGTCTCATTCAGGGTTATTAATTAATTATTTAGTGTGACAAGGAATTTGAGTTGCCCCTTTGGCGGTGCCTTGTCTCGGGGTCTGCCGGAGGCTGCGGAATTAATAGGCTGGCAGGAAGCAGAAAAAGATGCAGTGTGACATTGACACAGCCATTGCAGTTTTGAAAAATAATTACTTGCTTACTTATGTTGCTCTTTTTTTTCTTTTTTTTTTTGCAAGGCTGTGCAAGATTTTCTACTTTAGGCAGATGACGCAATATAAGTACAGCCAGGTGGAAACATTGTATCTCCAAAATGTCACCTTCAATGTGAAAACCAGGCTCCTCTCTATTTTTTTAAAAGCCGTCAAATTGTAATTACTTTTTTTGTTGGGAGAGAAAAAAACACCCATGTTACGTTAATTGAAAACATGGCTCTCCCCGTTGCCCCTCGACATGTGCGTCATCCGTGTTCCCCTCCACAAAGACGTGACATTCAGCCTGGTCACGGTCGCCGTCCTCGTCACATTTCTCCCATATATGCCCCCCTTGTTGTTCACGCTCCCCTTTCTCCTCTCAGACAATGACAGTGAGACACATGAGCCACCGACACGCCTGCCCGGGGACAGCTAGTATCACCAGAAAGAGAGCCATCAGAGTACATCTATATACTCCACGATTGTATTGAGGCAAGGAAATCTACCCAATCCACAACATCTGCAGCAAATATCCCATGTCCGATTTTGGCTGATATCTCGCAGGCACAGCTGCTCCGAAGGATCAGTAATGACATTGGTTGAGGTAAACCTCAAATGGTGGAGCCCCAGTTTTCTATTACTGAAGCCCAGTGAAAATCGCAAAAGGGTAAGCAACTAGTATTCAGGCAGTATTGTAATCTGGGCGCAGGCGGTTTATTCTGCGGCATCATCAATTATGACGTTTTTCTTTGAGTTAAATAATGTAAGTAGTACACAATTGGCATCGTTTGTACCTGAAAATGGCTAAAGCCATTGCATTATTGTGTGTAATTCTAAGCATTAGGTGACTGGTCCCAGTGTGCCAGCGACTGTGAACAACACAAAGGGCACGGAAACTTGCAGGCCAGAATGAAACGCTCTCTTTAATATTGTGTAATGAATTACAGCTGCGCTTTTGCTGCTATGGCATTTCAAATATTTTGTAGTGAAAAAATCCCACTGGGGGCCGATCAAGCTTGAATTATTTGGTAGGCTAATAGTTTAATGCAACAAGGGGATGGCACTTTGCAGGTTGAAACAGGGGTTGCACTCATTGTTGCTTTATTTGAGGAGCCCAGTGCAACTAATCAATTCAATTCAATTCAGTTTATTTTGTATAGCCCAATATCACAAATTACAAATTTGCCTCAGAGGGCTTTACAATCTGTATACATACGACATCCCTGACCTTTGACCTCACATCGAATCAAGGAAAAACTCCACAAAAATAACCTTTGACAGGGAAAAAAGGGAAAAAAACCTTCAGGAGAGCAACAGAGGAGGATCCCTCTCCCCGGATGGACAGATGCAATAGATGTCATGTGTACAGAATGAACAGCATTACAAAGTTACATAAACACATTACATGAATATGACAATGTATGAATGGAACTCCAATCCATGAAACAGAAGGAGGTAGAGAGGAGGGGGGGCGGGGCGCATCAGCAGGGCCAACGTGGGAGGCCGGTTCACCAGGCATCAGACACCTCCAGGTCCAATGGACCCTATGAGACGTGAAGTCACAATGACTCCGGGGAGGAAGCAGAGTTAATAAGGTGCAATGGAGAGATGTAAATCCATCCATAAGGAGAGAGAGAAGAGGAGAGAGGTGCTCAGTGTATCCTAAAACATACCCCAGCAGCCTATAAGCCTATAGCAGCATATCAAGGGGCTCGACCAGGGCAAACCTGATTCAGCCCTAACTATAAGCACTATTAAAGAGGAAAGTCTTAAGTCTGTTCTTAAATGAGGTGACTGTGTCTGCCTCCCGGACTGAAAGTGGAAGCTGGTTCCATAAAAGAGGAGCTTGATAACTGAAGGCTCTTGCTCCCATCCTACTTTTTAGGCCTCTAGGAACCACAAGTAGCCCCGCATTTAGTGAGCGCAGCTCTCTAGTGGGGAAATATGGTACTACAAGCTCCTTAAGATATGATGGTGCATCACCAATCAAGGCTTTGTAGGTGAGGAGAAGAATTTTAAATGTGATTCTTGATTTTACAGGGAGCCAGTGCAGAGCAGCTAATACAGGAGTAATGTGATCTCTTTTCTTAGTTTTTGTGAGTACACGAGCTGCAGCATTCTGGATCAACTGGAAGGACTCAAGAGACTTATTAGAGCAGCTAATAGAGCTGATAATAAGGAGTTGCAGTAATCTAGTCTGGAAGTAACAAACGCGTGAACCAGCTTTTCTGCATCTTTTTGAGACAAGATGTGCCTGATTTTTGAAATGTTACGTAGATGAAAAAATACAATCATCGTTTCATCTTATAAGTCACTGCTAATAATGTCCTTACTAATGTACATTGTTACTTACTAAAACACAACCTCAGACTTTGGAATGATCCGTCACAAAAATGTACTTTAAAAGTGTTATTCTGTTTTGCAGTCAGCATTCATATGTTTGGAGGCTACATGTGCGGCACACATCCTGTCCAAGCAAAAATGTGCTAAATTGGCTAATTTGGTGCATATCTTTTGCCTCCACGCAACTCTCGACGGCTAAGCCGGTGGCTACAGGCTAACAGCGTTAACAGTGCAGACAATGGCAACAGTTCTGACAGGAGCTAAAAGTGTTTACCTTGACAACAATTATATACTCAACACATTATATACTGCACTTTCAATTCCTGTATAAGTTTTGGGAATTTATTTTCTGCATTAAAAGTGTGTTTACTTTAATTGTATCTCCTGTTAATTCTGATTATACATTTTTTTTTTTTACCAGATTGACAGTGTAATCAATTAAAGACCATGTCATCGACAGATACCCAAAGCACAGGAATCAGTATTGGATTGATGCATCGCTCCATCCTGTTCAGCTCAGGATTCAAATTGGAATTTTAATGAATTAAATAGCTTAAAACAGCAATAATTCACCTGGTTAGGAAACGTCACATTCTCACAGCGGACCCTGCCGGCACACCTGCTGGTGAATGGAACCGTCGTTAAAGTCGTTAGCTGCACCTGTGCGTTTCCACCACATGTCAGGAAGTCCACAACGAGAGAGGTCCGTGATGGATGTTTATCCCTGTTTCAACGCTACACTTGCTATCAAATGACCAGTGCCTCTGCGCTAATAAACAGCGTGCTAGCTAGCGAAGCTGAACGCACATTTAGCACCCTAAATTAGTCCTTGTGCACTCGCCATGATGATTATAGCTTATATCATATGAATGTGGAATCAACTCCGCTAATTTGGTTGTGCTAATTAAAGCATTAGCGGCCTCCAATGTTATTACTCTACTCTGGGCTGTTTATCTTTTGATATTGTGTTTGCACTTCTCTTCCTCCTTCTGTTTCATGGATTGTAGTTATCTGGATCGTGGTCCATGACTACTACTAAATATAAATATATTTCTGTCATATTCAATGAATGTGTAATGCTGTTCATCTGTACACATGACATCTATCGCTTCTGTCCATCCGGGGAGAGGGATCCTCCTCTTTTGCTCTCCTGAAGGTTTCTTCCCTTTTTCCCTGTGAAAGGGTTTTTTCTATTATTTGGGTGTTTTTTCCTGATTCAATGTGAGGTCCTGGGACAGCGATGTCGTATGTGCACACCTTTGAGGCAAATTTGTATATTGTGATATTGGGCTATATAAAATAAACTGAATTGAACTTCAGCTGAAGATCTTTGTTTGAGATCTTATCTGATGTCGACATTGGTTTTGAAAATGCACATCTTGAATAAGTTTGGTTAAAGATGTTTTTCAAAGACGACACTGGTATAATCGTTACCATTCGTACATCAGCAACACGTTTTCTTTTTGTTTTTTACTGGCTACAAGGAGTAAGTTTGACGTCTTTTTGTTGTCACTCGTTCGTTGATGACGTCCCATCTGGCGTCGAGCTGAAGTAAGCAGCCTCCATAAAGCATCTGCAGAGAAGCTGCCAGCCATGTTTGAATGGATCTTGTCTGACGCGTGTTTTTGGTTCGTTCAACTGTCCAATAATATCCTGAAACGCCCTAACGTCCTTTCCCAGACAATATTTGTTTGCATTCTGTCCCACGAGAGCCTTTCAGTATTAAAGCGAAGGCTGAGATAACCTGGAGACATGATCACTTGTGACTGTGGCTTTGTGGGTGTCTTCATTTGTCTTCAAGGTCATTCTAATAGCAGTTAGCAGCCGTCAATATTGAATAGTGTGAGTGCTGCAACACACGTGGTGGGGAAACAAACAAAACGTGGAGGGAGGAGGAGGAGGAGGAGGAGCACTGGATGAGGCCTATAGAAAGATCTTACACGCTACTTGCCGCTGTGTTGCCGTCACACATTCACGCTCTGCAACAATGAGAACCTTTGTGCCGAAGATAGGCATGTCCAAAAACACATACCCACCCCCGCACACACATGAAACCACCCAGCGTACACAAATAGACACAAACAGATTTCTCGTGGGTCAGTGGAGCCGTTGATTGTTCATCAGGAGGGGAAATGAACAGAGAAAATAACTCAGTGCCGGAAGTCGGAGGAGTAATTTGGTGTTTGGGCACGAGTGTGTATGTGTCAGCTAATGAATGCATGGTTGATAGTAACAATGCACAGTATTTATATTAGTTAAAAAAAGGAAATGCAGAAAAATAATTAGAGTTACGTAATTTATTGCGTCAACAGTTGTGGCAGAACAGCACTTAATCTTAATAATCTTTTTGATTTCAAGAAGAAAAAGCTTTACTAAAATACCATTTTCCATATCGAACAACCTGGGCAGAATAATGCTGTGATAGTAGTGACATTACTGCTTAATCAGGATGTTTACATGCACAGAGTTTCCAACATTACTCTGAATACAAAGATTAAGGGAACATTTTCAGGTACGGTGTTAGTTCTGTATAGCATGGTGTTTCCATGAGGCCAAAAAAGAGATGTACATGATTTCCCATCTCCTTCTGAAAGGATTTGGGGAAGGGAAGAAATATTGTATAGGTAATCAGAAGGACTTTTGCCTTATTTTAGCTCATTACCAACCATCTCATCCAACATTTTGTTCTTCAACCACGGCTATAGCCATGCTCACCTGAAATCAGCCTTCACGTGGGATGAGTAATTAGAAAGATGGAAGGGCAGGGCAGTATGTAACATCATTTTGTCCGATAGCCCGATCCTTTAGTCTGTAGTTAGTCACCAGCGGCTATGAATGGGAGGTTTTAGAGGGAATGGGATGTTGCTATCAGATGCAACCCCCGTTAATGTGGTTTCATTGGACATCCAGACAAATTACGTCATTAATAAAGAGCATTAGGAGGAGATTATGGGTGCCAGAGGCATATGTGTACATCGTGAGTATTTATACAGGTGTGGTTGATTTTAATTTGGTCACACCCAGACCAGCATACAGTCTGTGCAAACAACCGAATCATCCATCGCTACATAAAGGGATTTGTACACCTGTGATGGGGCTCCTGCATGGCCCGGGCCTTCCCGGAAGGAAACTGACCGTGACTATACAAGTACAATTTGCCAAACGAATCACTTTCAGATTATTGAGGAAGACAAGAGCCAGGATAGCGCATCAGCCTGCAGGTGACTGCCATGCAACCAACGTTTCTGGATCAAACATTTCATGATTACGTTTCATAACTGCCTCGTGGCACGCTTTCAGAAAAAACAAAACCCATTGACCCTCCCCCTCCGGTCGTCCTCAAGATGTTATATTGATGGAGAGAGCTATCCAGCCTGATTTTAAATTAAAGGATGCTGTAGCGGAAGGAGGTGATATAATGATGTGCAACTTTCTATTATACTTAACTATCGAGTTATTTCGTCTCAGCGTTTTTTTAGGCAGACCCCAGGAGGAGTAGCTGCCGTTCTTGCATCAGCTAATGGGCATCAAACCAATCCAACAAACAGACAGGGTATTGGTGTGGTGGCAGTGCTGCTGCTGAGATGGCCCTTGGCAGGTTGACTATTGTCTTGGGGTTCATGCTGTCAGGCCCATCTGGCAGCGACGAGTGCCAAATCATGGCCGGTTTCGCTTGTGCTGCCACCCACACACACACCTTCAGGTTGTCACCTCTCCACTTTCCCCTTCTTGTCCCTCTCCCTTCATGTAGTCGTCTCCTGCTCCTTCTCAATGACGGTACCCTGATGGTGGGGCTGGGGTCATTTATTATAAACTACTTTCTTACTACCAACTTACGCTCATGTTCTTTGCATTTTCCTGCATATGTTAAGGTTTTAGCAAAAAATAGACGTGATTGGTATTTAGTTTTTAGACTCTGTTTCTATCCGGCTCTTTATAATAACAGCTGCCTGCTGTGGCTGATCAGTGTTGATGAGGACGGCGAGACTGATCCAAAACGGTAAAGCTGCGAGCGGGCCAAACAAAACCACAAGCTGAATATGCTCCGTAGAGCTGAATATGCTCCATAATAAAGAGGGATAATTCCCTGTAGCTTCATCACTACGAGCAACACCTGTCACGGACAAGTAAACGATTGAATCCTTGTAAACATATTGATAAGTGCTGCTTTAATTTTGACTACCTCTAGGACAACAAATAAATAAATAATAACAAGTTTACAGAAAATAAAACAAAACTGATCAGGTCTGAAAAAAAATATATAAAAATCTAAAATCCTGGCCACAGGCCAGTACCAAGCTGTACAGATGGTTTCAGCACCATAAATGAATTTGATGGGATTTTTTCACCTTCATTTAATTGGGGTCAAGGCAAAGAGTATTCTGTGAAAAATTCTGTAGAGTATGAATTTTAATAATTTGGATAAACTTAAATCCCTGGTACTGGGTAATATATACTATGACGTACCGCGTTACACCAACACACCACATCAGAATAGAAATTGACATTTCTACAGCGGCCTGATGCAGCGAGTTATACACCTAACTAGACCCCGACTTACAATTCCGTTATTGTTGTGACTTTCTATCGAAAGTCGGTCCAGTTTAATTCTTTCTGAATTCTGTGTTTTAAGAAAGTGTCTGCTTATGTGGCAGCTGAATACCAATGACTTTGATGGAACATGACATTTCACAATTTTTTTATTTTTGTAATCAAAGAAAGTGATTCATTTCTGGTTTAAAACAAAGCATTCAACCCTCTTGTAAATGCTCTACATTTAGCTATCGTGTTCCCCCAAACAAGTGCTGGAGCTCAATGAACAGTGTTTGTACATCCAATGCCAATTTGCCTCTGATGTGGGTCTTTAGTTGGGGAAACTCCAAAAACACTTTCTGCGAGTAGAAAATCAGGGTGAAAGTAATCTCAGAGGGCCTCTTCGTCATGGCTGTGTGTGTGTGTGGGGGGAAATTGACATGTACATAATTATACAAAATAATTTCAACACAATGTTCTGTAATGTGTTGAAGGCCACCTACATAAACCTTAACCGTGAAACAAAGTAAGAGGGGAATCACAGTACAGCCCACACTGTTTGACAAGAATAAAAACATAATGGCACCAAAGATGTTGGAGGCCATTTAAAGTCTGTGGATTCCCTCTTTAAACTTTGTCTGAACCCACCTCAGGGAGCAATTTTAATTTTATCTTACCTTCCCTCCACCTACGCAATCCACATCAATAACTGTGCCGCTTTACTTGTAAGACACAAATTACATAAAAAAGGGAGAAATTACAGTAAATTCAAACTGTTTGGTGGAGGCGAAGAATCCCCAAGATGCTTCTTTAAAGACTCACGATAACTAATAATAAGACAATGAGGGGAGCACAGACAGAGAATTGCAACACTCAATGCAAAGATGATCACACCAAAAAACAAGATCATTTAATTCAAATAGATAACATGAAATCTCCCTGACGCAGAGAAGATGAATACAGAAAGGGAGGCTGTTGATGGGGAGAGTGTGTTCGGTTGTCAACGTGTTTCTACCAGAAGAGAAAAAGATAAGAATGACAACCGTTTGTGGGTGTTTGTGGGTGTTGTGTTACTAAGGAAATAAAAAGTTTCAATTAGTTACAAAAATCCAATAAATAAAGTCCATATTTGAAGCTGTTGAGAATAGACCACGAACATGTGTCTGCAGAATCAGGTGGTTAAGTCAACCGTCATAACTGAAGGTGTTATAAGTGCCAACAACACCTACACATGACACCTGTGACGAACAAGAAGGCATGCACGCTGCTTTACAGACCGGAGGACATGTCTGCTTATGATAAAGCCTCCTTTCTACAAACAGGGGGAATTCATTTGCTTTTTATGAAAACCAATTATGTTTTAGTCTACACATGGAGGGTACAGAAGCTGTGGTTTAATATCTTGGGCGATGTTAAGCTGACCGGTCGCCTAGGTAATGAAACATGTCACCTAGTGGCAACTGTATGGCTCACATCTTTTGGCATTGTCATGGAATTTGTTGACAATAAGGAAAATATAGAATATCACCAGACGTATCCATTACAGGGATATCTATGTGCAACTTATACACTTTAACTGTTGAGAAACTGAAGTGGCACCTAAACATTGCTGAGAGTTCAATATGCATTTTATCAGTACAATGTAATCGTAGTAATACAGTGGTATGGTATTTAGAAGGGTGTCCTAAGTGAGAGAGCGTGTACACCTACCATTTTATATGTACATCTACAAGCTCTTCAGAGACCCTGTCAAGTTAGTCACCTCTCTTAGTCTTCTATTCACAGAGCGGACTACAAATCTGTATTTCATCATCAGTATTCGATGTCAGACGGCCACAAGGCAATTATGCTTTGGTTGTGCTGCGTTCATTTGATTAAAGTCTTACTCATTGTTCCATTGGGCGTTATCTTGTGGATGTGGAAATGAGAATCGGTGGACTCAGATGAGGCTCACGCAAAGTAAATAAAGCACACACATAGTGCAGCGGTGGTCCCCATGAAATCAGCCCGTCTCTGTTTCTCTCTTGTAACTCACACCCTCTGATACACACACACACACACACACACACACACACACACACACACACACACTATGACTCATGTAATACTCTAAGTTTTAAACACGGATGTTCATGACTAAGATAAGCAGAAGCTGTCTTAAGTCTGCAGCAGGGCAAACGCACACTTTGAGATGGACGCAGTGTGTCCATCTCAAACGCACACGCGGCGAGCAAATTACACTCAGGCTAGCATCGCCTGGATGCCGAGGCTTGTGCTTGGGACTAATTGGCTGGGTTGTCTGTCTTGTTTTCGCCTGCTTATGTGGCAGCTGAATACCAATGACTTTGATGGAACATGACATTTCACAATTTTTATTTTTGTAATCAAAGAAAGTGATTAAAGCATTCAATCCTCTTGTAAATGCTCTACATTTAGCTATTGTGTTCCCCCAAACAAGTGTTTTCCTCTCCCATTGGCTGGAGCTCAATGAACAGTGTTTGTACATCCAATGCCAATTTGCCTCTGATGTGGGTCTTTAGTTGGGGAAACTCCAAAAACACTTTCTGCGAGTAGAAAATCAGGGTGAAAGTAATCTCAGAGGGCCTCTTCGTCATGGCTGTGTGTGTGTGTGGGGGGCGCAATTATGATTCCCACTGCTTTTCTTGCCAAGACCCGCCCTGCGTAGTTTCCGAGCGCTAGGATTGGCCAAGCGTCCATGCTGGCTCAGGTACCGGCACCCGGATTTGTTCAAGACCTATGCCCTGATCAAGGAGCTATCCGTACTGTAAATCCGTGAGTTCGATGACTAACCAATCATCTTGGCCTCAACCAGCTACCCTCTATAGGTCTTCATATAGTGGGAAACAGGACTCATAATCAGGCATGTGTTGAAGAGCTGAGCCTCACCCTCTGTGAACCATTGATAGGGTTTGTTCAGCTTTGGTGCTGTGAAAAATTATTTTAATGGCGAGGAAAACCCTGATTCTCATGAATTGCATCCACATTTTGGCAAATTTCCCGATATTACACATTTTACAGCTAATTCAGTCATCATACTAAGATTCCGTCTGTGTTTTCATCTTCCACATTGCTTCTCCTTGAGCGCGACTTGGTTTAACATCAAGTTTCAGTCAGGATTTAGAAAATACCACAGCACAGAGACAGCACTGTTGAAAAATACAAATGACCTCCTAATTGCATCAGATAAAGGACTCATCTCTGTACTTGTTTTGTTAGACCTTAGTGCTGCGTTCGACACCATTGATCATGACATCCTATTACAGAGATTGGATCAGTCGCACTAGGTTTATATCCTATTTATCAGATCGATCTCAATTTGTATTTGTAAACGATGAAGCCTCGATGACCACCAACGTTAATCACGGAGTTCCACAAGGTTCTGTGCTTGGACCAATTTGATTTACTTTATATATGCTTCCTTTGGGCAATATTATGAGGAAACACTCCATAAACTTTCATTGTTATGCAGATGATACTCAATTATATAAGTCGCTACAGTTGATCCAGAATGCTGCAGCTTGTGTACTCACAAAAACTAAGAAAAGAGATCACATTACTCCTGTATTAGCGAGTCCTAAAAAGTAGGATGGGAGCCAGAGCCTTCAGTTATCAAGCTCCTCTTTTATGGAACCAGCTTCCACTTTCAGTCCGTAGGACAGACACAGTCACCTCATTTAAGAATAGACTTAAGACTTTCCTCTTTAACAGCGCTTATAGTTAAGGCTGTCTCAGGTTTGCCCTGGCCCAGCCCCTTGATATGCTGCTATAGGCTTATAGGCTGCTGGGGGACGTTTTAGTATACACACACTCCTCTCTCCTCTTCTCTCTCCTTTTTGTCTCTCTATTGCACCTTATTAACTCTACTTCCTCCCCGGAGTCTTTGTGCCTTCTCGCCTCATAGGGTCCATTGGACCTGGCTGTGTCTGAAGCTGGTCCTGGATCCTTGCCCCTGCTTCCTGCATCCAGCCCTTGGCCTGGACCTGGCCTCCTTCCCAATGGCCCTGCCTCCTTCTCTGTGCCTCCTGCCTCAAAGCCCATTTTGTGATGCCCCATGCCTGGTGGGCCGGCCTCCTGCATCTGTGGCCCTGCTGATGCCCCCCCCCCCCCTTCTCTCTTTCTCCTTCTGTTTCATGGATTGTGGAGGTCTGGATCGTGGTCCATGCCTATTACTAATTATTCATACATTTCTGTCATATTCATTGAACGTGTGTGATGTGAGGTCCTGGGACAGGGATGTCGTATGTGTACAGATTGTAAAGCTCTCTGAGGCAAATTTGTGATTTTGGGCTATACAAAATAAACTGAATTGAATATTGCTCTGTTTTGTCCAAAGTATTTTAAATGTAACAGCACTTTTTGTTGATGTTGTTATTGTCGTGGAGTCTCTTTTTTAAAAGAACGACATGGAGGGCTGCTGTGTTGCATGTAACCACAGCGTATGCCCCGCCCACTACGTCCAAACTCAATTCGTAGCTTCTTTTTTTTTTAGAGAGCAAAGGTTTTTATTTTGAGAGCAAAGGTTTTTATTTTGAGAGCAAAGGTTTTGGATTTGCAGCAACAAATTCTAGTTTCATAAGCAAAACTAACAATTAATTTACTTACAAACGAGAAATTTGCTCTCAAAACATCTTTTTTTTCCAGCTAGCGACACGCAACACACAGTCGGCCTTCAGGAATCTTTTACCAAACAACATAAAGTATACAGAGCAATATGTGTTTCGTAACGACTTTGTGCATGCCACATCCCATAATGCTTTGGCACCCAATGCACTTCCCCAGGTCTCTTTATATGGCACCCTACGGCCTCCGTCATGAGCTGAGGGCAGTTTACGATGCATGGGAAAACGCAGCCTTGGCAAGGCACCCAACACGCTCCACACAGTTCAGTTACAGCTGGCGAATGGTGGCACACATTGACCAGAGCTTAGTTATACAAGGACAGGAATGTGACGGGAAGTGGGTTTGATTATGCCGAGCATTCAGCATCAACAGTTGGGTTAAGGTTAGATAAGCATTAACTTCAGCCACGTTAGCGAGACATAATTAATTGAAGGGACTTTACCAACAGCAGCTGGTAATAAAAACACATTCCTTTCCTTGTCTCCTCTACAGAGGTTGTCAGAGAGTAGGAGTCACAGAAAAACAGAAAACAAGATTATTCTAATAAGGTTCTATCAAACTGCTTATGTCTCACATCTATTGGGACGGTGCAGTCAGGCACATAACTGATACATAATAAATAATAGATAAAATGCACTTTGGGATGGGATATGTATTGGCATATGTGTGGCAGAGAGGTGGATGTCTTGTGTACACATACACACACACACACACACACACACACACAGGTAATCGTTCCAAATGTTGTACAAGTTTTGAGGATCACTTTGGTCCAGACCAATGAGTTGCAAAGCGCCCCTGGCCTGGACCGTGCCTCCTTCCCAATGGCCCTGCCTCCTTCTCTGTGCCTCCTGCCTCAAAGGCCTGGCCTCATTGGTCTGGCCTCCTTCGCGATGCCGTCTGCCTGGTGGGCCGGCCTCCTGCCTCCGTGGCCCTGCTGATGCCGCCCCCACCCCCTCCTCCACTCTTCCTCCTTCTGTTTCATGGATTGTGGAAATCTGGATTGTGGTTCATGCCTACTACTAATTAATCATACATTTCTGTCATATTCATAGAATGTGTTGTAACTCTGTGACGCTGTTCATCTGTACACATGACATCTATTGCTTCTGTCCATCCGGGGAGAGGGATCCTCCTCTGTTGCTCTCCTGAAGGATTATTCCCTTTTTTCTCCTTGAAAGGGTTTTTTCTTTTTTGGGTGGGGGGAGTTTTTCCTGATCCGATGTGAGGTCCTGGGACAGCGATGTCGTATGTGTACAGATTGTAAAGCCCTCTGAGGAAATTTGTAATTGGTGTTTTTGGGCTATACAAAATTAACAGAATTGAATTGAATTGAAAATAAAAACAAACTGATGGAATGCAGCAAAAGGTAAAGAAAAACGTTTTATTGCCACGACGTTGTCAGACATTTAACAATCTGAGCCTTTAATCAAAATACAATGGTGATCCGCAATTGCCGTGAAGCATTACATAGCAGCCCTGGAAAAAATTTAATCTGATGTCAGGAACTCTCCCTAAACATAATACGGCATGCTGACAGCAATAGAAAGAGAACTGCACCACTTGCTGGTGGCAGAGAGAAATATGCAGCTTGACAGTATATAATAGTACATAGTGTGGGCACGCGGAAACAGTCAGTGGGTGTTTGGTCCAAAGGTCACTAGCCAGGAAAAATGTGGGTGCGCAACATCTAGAGCTGAGGTGTCCTTGAGCCATGACATGGTTACCAACAAAGAGACTTGGGCTCACTTCCAGTTAGCTGTGTGGAGCTTCTGGCATCAGAAACATTTTCCTCCATGTCCGAATGTTGGATCAAAAAAACATTATTTTCAGATGAGCGGGCAGAGAAAACATGCAACTCATTATCGTTTTAAACAATCACTTGACACAGCGAGACTTAAAACATTAATCTCGGGGGTTCTAAAGGTCTTTCACGCATTCTGCTGATAAGATTTCATTCAACATGAGCTCGAAGGCGTTGATGATATTAAACAGTGTATTTCTCTCGTCAGGAAAGCTGACGCCCTTTTATTTTATGTTGTGTGACACGTTTGTCGGCGAAGACCAAAAATACTCGTCCAATTTCTGTCTGCCTGTCACAGAGCTGCTGTGCAAAAATAGAAGCTCTAAACCTCAATTGACTTAGGATGCAAAATTCAATGCAAAATCCCTTGAACAAATGGCCTATACCCACACATTTGTTTCACATTCAATTTATTATGTATACTCTCAAAGCTCTTCCACTTGAACCGCTCGCAGTTTGTTTGCCACCCCAGCTCCATGATGCTGATCCGTCTGGTCCCACGAGTGCAAATAGAAAGCCCTTCAAAACACGGCGGGTTATCACTTCATTACTGTTGATAAAAGGATGGAGCGGCAAGAGAGCGAGCGAGGGGCTGCAGGTTGGGGGATGAGTCACACTCTGAGAGCAGTATGTAGGCTCCATTTGTATCCGTGGACTTTTTTCCTCCACGCTGTTTCCAAAGTGTGCCTCGTGCATCATTGATAGGAACCACCATAGAGCACGAGGAGATGTCGCATGGCGAAATGTAGACAAGACACACGCAGAGGCTCTGCTGCATATAGAGCCATAACTACTGTTTTGACAGAAGCCTATGTGAAAGAGAGCTATAGTAGTTGATAAAAAGGCCCATTACGCCTTTGATGCCATTTCTTCCATTAATGGAACACTTTCCCTTTCACATTCTCTGTAAACTCAGAATCACCTGGATAAATGCTATAATTTTGCTCTGGAAATAGGAATGCACTTACATATCCCTCCATCCATTTCCCTGTTTTTCTTTTCTTCATTCTGGATCTCTGGAGGGATGCCGCTGATCCCAGCATGCACTGGGCGTAAGGCAAAGAAGCAGCCTGGACCGGTCGGCAAGCCACAGCATGCACTGCCCCAAAATGTATTATATATATATAGTATATTTGAAGCGGTTTCAGAAGTGTTTTTTTCAACAGTCTGTATTTTCATTTCAAAAGTTCCTTTTGAAGGCGCTCCATACGAATGTAACTAACTGTGCAAGCAGCAGCAAAGCAGAGCAGTTTGCTGAGGTAGACATCACTCCACTAAATCCTATTATCCTTATATTACAAATAATTGTTTGTTGCTTTATTAATATTCTGAATAGCCTTGAAACCATATGCTTAATGTTACTGAATACATCTCTCCTGGATAATGTACAGGTGTATTATGTTATGAGAAATCACATTTTGTCCATCAGTTCAGTTCAGCGTGTTTCACTCTACAATCCCCATCACAATGGAGAGCCGGAGGTGCATACCAGTAATAGCCAATTCAGAACACTTTGTCCACAAAACACAGTGCCATATTTGCTGTATTCCTCCAAAACTAACCCAGAAAACCAACAGTGAAATGTTTTAAGCTGCGGATTGAAATATCAGTTGTTTTGCCAAAATGCATCTTGGGAGTTGTCGATAACGTTTACCTCCAAAGTTTTCATCGACATGTTTTTTATCAAAGAACCAGATATTAGCACCGATTAGCACTGATCACATATCAATCAACATTCTGGAGCTGCGTTGTCTATTTCTCACCTCAAATGCTTTATGTAATATATTTCACTGTACCGTTTAGCTGTAGCACAAGAACGAAATCATGACAAGTGGAGCACAATACACACCACCAGTGGCCGTACAGCCGGCTTATATCTGCTGCCAGAACACAGCTGAGTGCTCCAACAGCAACTGCTCCTACACCTATGATGGCATTTTGAATCAGAAATGATGCAGATTGCAGCAACGGTGTACGGAATGTCATTAAAACATCATATAATAATGGATGTGAGGCGAGACCTATTAAGCCTATAAATACACAAGTTGATGTACACCCTCCATGTCTAATTCTATTCGCTTTCACTTCACGTCTTGGTGGTGTTTACTGGGCTCAGGAACAGCAGCACTCACTTTACTCACTTCTCCTCATCCCCGACAGTGTGATTAGCACGCTGTGCACTGCAGAGGGATAATTGGTGCTTTTCGTGCCATCTGCAATTACAAGGTGCAAAGTGTGTGAAATCAGTCCGGCGGCCCCGTTTCTTCCCTGATGATGATTGTCGGCCAACGTCACCTGGGTGTAAGGCCTCATTTACTTTGTGTACAGTGTAAATGCTTTTTTTCCTGAAGGTGTCATTAAAGTCCTGCACAGTATGAGGAACTGCTTTCACCTCCGAGACACAATCAACCCCAGTAAACGTGAAGGCTTCATCGGCTTTGGTCAAGGGGGGGGAGGTATTCATGGTTTCACAACCACACACTCGCCGTTTAATGCTGCGCGTGGAACAATTTGGGGCGAATGTGAACCCGATGAGGAGAAAATTAAATGGGGTTTTGAACCATTATCTATTACAAAATCGGTGACAATCCGAGAAACATTTGTTACACAAAATCTTTGGTCCAATCGTCAAAATGTTTGATTTGTATCTCATACCGTATCAAGCGGATATGGCGAACACCCTCGCAAAGAGTTGCTTTATTGTACATTCAGCGGATGCGGAGCAATCATAACATTCATTTGAAATAGTGTCCCTGTCAAATTCCGGCCACAACATATCAATTCTCTTACCTCTGTTTTGGGCTCTACTAACTCCTCTGGGGAAATATCTGGCTGTCTAGCACAAAATGAAAGTTAGGGTTTAGGCAACAAAAACCACTGGGGTGTTACCAACATGGTTGGGCTTAAAATAACCGGAGCGAGGAGAGATCTCTAAGGAGCCGTGAGCGAGGATGCACCAGAGCAGCCTTCACAGATCACAGATTAAACTCGGTATCGCCATTTGGTTCAAATATATGTTTCAGATTTGTCTTTTCATGATCTGTTATTGCCCCCCACTGACTTTTATTATGGATACGGTTAAAGCCCGAGAGAGCTGGAATCCGTCTGTCAGCAAGAAACATCTTTTACATCATTTATTGCCCTTTTTAGTCAGTGAGGCTGATGAGTCCTGAACATCGGGTTTGATGAGTTACATCATTTCAATTTCCCCCCCGAAACATTTATCCTGATCAATACTTTGACTGGAAAGTATTGATCAGGAAGAATATTTTGGTGAACAAATGACACCATATTTGTATTCTGTGTTATCTAA
Organism: Cyclopterus lumpus; assembly: GCF_009769545.1. Classification (NCBI taxonomy): domain Eukaryota; kingdom Metazoa; phylum Chordata; class Actinopteri; order Perciformes; family Cyclopteridae; genus Cyclopterus; species Cyclopterus lumpus. Next base: position 5,097,652 of record NC_046984.1, read on the forward strand.
TAACGACTGTACAATCTGATTTTCCGTATAGAGGCAAATAATGAAAACATTATATTAACGCATTCTGCGATGCCGTGCTTATAAACAACAACTTACGAAGCAGTTACTATATTTGATCTAATGGTGGGTCCAGCGTGTGATTTAGAGAGAGAACACCAGCTAAAGGGAGTCGTCATGGTTTCATACAGTTTCCATGAGAACGGTGCGATTACTCTGTAAAGTCTAAAATCTATCACAGACACAAACACATTGTAAACCTTCCACATTTACATTTAGCTGTAATGCAGAAATGAGTCAGTAGATGGAACCGGCACCCAGTTCTTTTCAACTTCTTGGTTGATTCTCACAACACAAAAAAAGCTTGTTATAATCCTAACTTCAGGTGCTCCATAGTTTTTGTTTGCACTCCCATTCTTCTAATGTGTGATACGAGAAGATTATTCACTAATGTTCCCCTCTTACTGGTGGTTTAGTGCTGCCGCCATCTTGTCTATGTTGAAGAGACAGTGTCTGCACTAATGTTGACGTTTCACCTGTGTCGGGTTATCTGTGATCTACTCAGTTAATTTTACCAAGTAAAAGAGAATCGCTCTTAAACATCATCCTTAACCATCACTTTCAATTAATTGATCAAATTAATACCTGTGGAAATGTTTTGGGTGAATACCTTGAGAGGTTTGGTTTGCCCCATTAATCCTACTGGTCCATTAAGTACTGTGACGGCATTATAATTTTCCTTGAAATCCTACAATTTACACATGTCCACATGTCCACTCCAACAACAAGTGATGACGACGATAAACATTCGGTTAACGTATTAGTGTGTCACAGAGTCACTAGAAATGACAAGCCGGTGATGGACACATGTAGTTAGTGGGTTCGAGAAACGAGGTCACACTGTAAGCTACTGAGAGGAAACCTCATCTTTCTTTATTTTGGACCGCTTGTAATTATCGGTTGCTTCATCATATGAATCATACACTTTCCGATAAACTAGTCACCATCAACCTTTCCCCCTTGGGTAGTCTGGCCTCGGCTTCCCCCAGCAAAATATTCCATATTCGCAGCACAGGGTGGCAGCAGCGCTCCACACAGTTCATTAATATTCGGGACGTTCAAACACTTAAAGTAAGCGTGTTCCAAAGGGACAGGAGACAGCTCTTTCTCCTCAACAAAAACACCTGAGATGGAAACTTGACTTCTTATACACACCATGTATTACACCAACAATTGTTCAAAACATCTTGTCATTAAGTCATGAGCAAAGGTCTCAGGTACGACCTCTTTTCTCTCTCGGCGAGGCTGTTTATGAACGTTAGTATATTTTGGGATCGGCGACCACAGTTGCATAAATCTGTGGCGAATCCACATGACCAGCGTTTATTTAAATACCCACAATGCTTTTATTCAGAACATGCCGCCACAGTGCTGCGCTGCTGGGACAATACATGTTGGGAGTGAGAGACGACATGCTGTGCTCGTGGAGCCAGAGATGTCTTCATTCAGTCACCGTTGACCCGGATGTGTCTTTGACTTCTTGAGCCCAACCAAAAGTGTCTCTCTCGGCATCCTGATGGCAGTTTGGACTAGCCGCCGCGAAGCGCCGCGTTGGCCAATCTGGAACATGTCAAATGTCTCTGCCTCAGCGCTACATCACACATTCAAGGCCCCGTGTTGGCCAATCAAAAAAAAAAAAGCACGCTCCTTTCAGGTCACTTTGTAACGTGAACATACCTGGCGAATGTCGCAGCAAAAGATAAAATGCTCGCTGCCATAATAACTTTTCAATCCTTTGTTCTCCGACTGTTCCGAGCTATTCGTGCAGCGTCTGATGGGTCTTTAAATGAGTGGAGGTGTCATCATTAATAACCTCACCAACACAGGCCCTCGTGTTTTCTCTTAAATCTGTTTTGTGTCCTGAAAGCCAAACGCTTCAGTTTGACCCAACAAGACCCCGTGCAAGACGTTTAATATCTGGCTTTGGCTCATTTAAAAAAGTTTTATGTTGACCATAATGATGTGATAAATATATATGAAGAGTGGATTAGGCTGTCTTTTTAATGGCCAATAGTCTTCTAACTCCTCGTACTTCTCCCGTTAATGGCTATTTATCTCTCGACATTTCCAAATGTAATTAAAGGATATCTCTTCACACACCGTCTCTCACCGTCTCTCTCCTCTTTGCAATGTTTCTCCTTTTTTATCTCCATGTGATCATTTCTCCTCTCCTCTCCTCTCCTCTCCTCTCCTCTCCTCTCCTCTCCTCTCCTCTCCTCTCCTCTCCTCTCCTGGGGGTATCTCGTCCCCTCTTCATCTATCCGGAACGTTCCCTGGCTTATGCCAAGTACCCTGCAGCTGGTCCCCATTGAGCCTCCCTGGGACTTTAACCCCCTCATCTCCTCTTTATCCCCTATTTTTTTTTTTCCTCTTCTCCTCCCCACCATTACACTCTAAAAAGTAAAAAAATAGAACTAAGTTGTGAAACCATTTTGCTTTTTTGTGTTGCAAAGTAATCCGCCTCTAAACTTCTTTAAAGTACTTCTTCCATGATGGGTTCATTAACCCACCAGATGAGCCTCAGAAAATAAACACCAGGCTTCTTTTTTGGCTTCACTTCAAAAGGAAACCTCTCATTACAAACCTCCATACATCGGGAGGTTTTGTTCACATCGATTCTAATGTTAAATCCCAGCTGGAGCCCATGTTTTTAGAGTGTAGAGAGAAAAGGAAGCTACAGAGAGGGGGAAGGTGGAAAGATGTTTCCGATTGAAGAATGTAAGCAATTAACCCCTTTTCCTCTCAAAACAAAAACACTCTCCTGCAGCATGTGTGAGGGAGATTGGTGGGGTTGGGTGTGTGTGTGTGTGTGTGTGTGTGTGTGCATCTTCTGTACATAAGGTGTTTTTTGCTAATTTTAATCCATTTTGTATACACATTAGTGGAATTTGTCATTTTTTAAAGCCCCAGGTTTAAAGACTAACACGTGACCCCCCCCCCCCCCCCCCCACACACACACACACATACACCCACAGGCACACACTCACACACTCTCTCTCTCTCACACACACACACACACACACACAGACCCTCATTCTCTGAGCTCCCATACCACAACAGACTGTGACACCTCCTAATTGGGATGGATGGATTTCATTATGTTGCATCAAGAGAGAAGGAGAGCAGTGATGGTGGGAGGAGAGGGGAAGAAAAAAAATCACATTGTGTTACAATAACAAACAGTCCTCAGCTTCTTGCTCACTTAACACACACACACACACACACACACACACACAGAGACATTACACAAATCCTAGAATGACGTACATATGTTTACAACATGGCCCGACACTGCCTCCGTCTCATGTTTTATCTCACTTTCAGATGCTACGGGCCCCCCGGGGGCCGACCCATGACTAACAGCAACTCTTTGAATCCCTCCTCCCCATCCCCTCCCCACTTGTCTCCTCCCATGTCACCTCCCTAACGGCGCCTCCTCCCCTCGCCACAAATCCTCCCCGCTGGTGTTGCCTTCACGCTGACTCAGTGCCCTAATGACTCCGACAAAAGCAGCGAGACCGCAATCAAAGGCGCCAGAGACGGCCTGCTGATGCGTTGCCATTTGGTGACCATTAAAGTGCTTATGTATAGAATCTTTTCTTTTTAAAACAATATATGCAACGGGCGTCACATCAAGTGGAATATTCAGTGGGATATATGTGGAGGGATGTACAATGCCAAACCACAAGCACTGAAAGGAAAATTACAGACAAACACAATGACAATTAAATGTGTTGTGCTAAGTGCAAATGACACATTTATGGACTTCTGAGTGTTAGTTTTTTCTTGGAATAGAAGAGGTCGGTAGTATTCTTGTGGTTAATCAAACAACGCAGACATGCAAGCTGTCGGCAGGACTGTAAACATACTGAGGTCAAGACAAACTAAAAGGGTCTTTAAAAAAAATAAATCTGTTAAAGGGCCAGTGTGTAGTTGCTAGAATAAGCGCTTCATATCTCCGTATGTTGCACCCATAGACTGCATATAAGAAGTGGACGTGGTCATCGTGACGTCCCATTGAAGCCTCGAGTCCGACAATTTCTCCGATGCCAGTTAACTTATTTGGAGTGACGTAATGATATGTACAGCTCTAGTGGCAACAGTGACCTGTCAATCACAGTGTGCCCGCCCTAAAGCGCACTCCGCTTTATGGTCTGTTTATTGTGTGAGAGTTATATTATGGACGATTGTCAATAAAATGTATTTTCTCGTATTTTATACGCGTGGAGGTTGATCATTAGAAGCAGAAAAGAAAATGGATTATGTTGATAATAGTTGTAAATAACGGTAAACACATCCTGGGTCAGCCTGCTGGGTCTGCTGCCACCGTGACCCGACCCCTGACTAAGCGGCTGAAAATGGATGGATGGATGGATGGATGGATGGATGGATGGATGGATGGATGGATGGATGGATGGATGAATGGACATCCATTCCTCTCATTGGACTGCTGAGAGCAGTTTTGGGCAGTTTTAACAACTCATGTGTTACTCGACTCCGTGCTCATCTATTCTGAAGCCACCTCAAACACACAGAGTATATTGAGTTGTGTCTATGGCAGTGTCTGTGACGCGTGCAAAGTTGTACATACAGTAGTGTGTAAGAAACATACATTATGTTGAGATGTCCGTGCAGGACCTTTGTCGATGTGTGTGTCGGCTAAATAGCACAAAGCAGAAAGAGCAAAGATTTAGGTCTTAAATCACACACACACACACGCACACACACACACACACACAGTGTGGGATTAGAGCCCACAGCAGTTGGATCCGGCTTGGGCTTGTTTCCTGCATTGTTAGAGGCTGGAGTGCGATGAGTCCGTTTGGACCGCTCAGAGTGGGACAGTCCTCGGGCTTTGGATTAACTCTCTCCTGCCACCTGAGCACGAGGAAACACCCCTGCTCCAAACCATGATGGCAAACTGTATTCCTCTTTTCAGCCTATATACAGTGAAATAAACACATGCAGTACTACGTAACAGTTTAGGAAAGGAAACTCAAACTCACTGAGAGCATGTTGCTGGACCAAACTCAATAACAAGGTGTACAGTAGTTGAGGCAGACTTGCAGATGCTTCCCTTGGTTATTAAGATCTGGGTTGTCGGTGTCAATTTTAACCCTCTTTTGAAAGAGTGTTGCTGTTATGAATAGTTTAGATTCTCTGTCGTATTGTTTATTTGTGTTTCACATGGGACACGAACGCCGGTCACATGAGTGAATGTCCTGTGTTTGTTTGATCCATCGACCGTCTGATTGTTGAGGACTTTTGCACTCTTTTATGAACTAATACTCACACTAATACTCAGCCCATGCTATTCTTATTCAACAGCAATGTGTTAAAATACAGAAAAAGTAGGTTGTCTTTTGTTTTCGCGTTTCCAGCCATACCGAGAGGTGTGTCATGAGCAGGTTGTGGAACATAAATCGATGCCAGTGTTTACACAATATACTGCATGAAAAAAAATAGATGAATTCTTTATGAAAAATTCTTCCTGTGCTGTTTGGCGTAACAGAAGAGGTCTTGACAATGGCAAGGCATCTATACTAGTATTACGCAATAATAACGTATCAGGTGTTGTGTAAAAATGCATCTCTAATCTATCTTCCTGTCTCCTACAAAATAACGCTCCATTCAACTAAACCAGGCTTTCTCACGGTTTACGGCTGCAGTTCGTAAATGTTGTAAATTGAAACTCTTCCATATGGTTGAAAGAATGTGATGAATGTGGGAGTATTAGCATGTTTGCAACTGTGTACATAAAACTCCTCATGTAGTTTAGGTCACCGTGCCAAACAATGACAAATCCATTCCAATAATCACACTGACTGTAACCTGAAACAACGAGGGAACAACCCGGTAATACAGCGTGTTGGAGGTACAACGGGTCAGATGATCGACCAGCAGTTGCACATGCTTGGAGATCCGAGCGTAAACAAAATGAACCGATGCTCATTTCAAATTCAGCTATTTGTTAATGTGCCCTCAGCTTGATTTGCCTCCCAGACACACGTTGACCTTTACTTTGTTGTTCTGTGAAGCAGAACTCGGGGAGCAGTTGCCCTCAACTCACAAGAACGAGTAGTTCCTTTTTACGAACACGAACACCCTGAGTGCTCGTGTTTGACTTAAGACTTAGTTTTGCTTGTAATTTCTGCTTGTGTCCGCGTTGCTCACCAACCATAATGAGTGTGTGTTCAGCCTGTCTGTTTGGTCTTGTGTGTAATAAGCTGGTAGCACAAGGAGAGCTTAAATAAACACAAGGTGACGAAGGGATGATCTGAGCTTGTCTGTGCAAACCGCAACCTTATCCAAACTACACACACATCCATGCATATACAGCATATACCTACATATACATTTATTCATACATTTTATCCAAACTAACTTACAATGAGTGCATTCAACCACATGGGGTAACCCCACCCCCCCCCCCCCCCCCCCCCCCCAAAAAAAAAGTGCAAGAATGATGCAACTCCGTACGATGTATCAAACACGCTGATGCGGGTGCAGTCTGAACAGGTGGGTTTTCAGTGTGCGACAGAAGTTGTGGAGAGCTCGAGCCGCCATTGTTGAGTCCGGAAAGCAAACCGTTCGGGAGTTTGCAAAGCGGTAGCTGGGCCCGCTTCGTAGAGAGGGAGTAGCAGGCCTGATTGGCAGTGGACGTAAGATGGACCCGAACCATTTACAGTACGGACAGGCAGGTACCAGTGTGGGATTCGGGCAGCCACCAGTGCAGGGTGCAGAGGAGCGGGGGTATTGCGGGGGAAATTACAATTGCAGAGGTCGGATGGCACATGCAGGCACACCAGCCAGGAGGGAGTTGGAGTAGTTTAGGTGTGAGATTTGTGTGTATTGTGTGTTCTTCTTACCACATATACTGTTGTATTGTGTCTTATCATGTACTGTTTGCTATTTGTTTTATGTTTGACTGTGTCTGTCAAGGGACTACAGATGCAAATTAGCTGTAGCTACAATCTGGCACAGCGCATCAAATGGTGACATTTATGTTTTAACTGTACACAGTCCCTTTTAAATAAAGATAGAATAATAATAATGGAATAATAATAAGATGACAAGAGCCTGGACCAGAACCTGGGTGAGGGACTCAATGTGTGGTCCTGATGTTTTGGAGAATACATCTGCAGGAGCGGGTTGTCACACAGCTGGTCATCCAGTGTCCTCGCAGTCCGAGTAGGGACTGTAAAAATACCCACATCTGATGCTAAAAATTGGATTGGCCTTGGAGTGCATCTTTTGTTGTAAAATCTGAGGAAAACTAAGCTGTGGAGTTCACTCAGATTTTACTTTACGGCAGATATCGCAACACTGTAAAAAATTCTCAGCAATTATAATGAATTCACTTTTTGTTAACTCAAAGTATTTCAGAAATTTAAATAACAGATTTTTTATGTTTTGGTTCTAGATCTTTTTTTAATTTGTTAATTTGAGGTCCAGATTTGTATTTATTTTTCTTAATTATTTGTTTAAATCCACGGCAGCACTGGCTCTGGATGTGTCCCTGTCCTCCAGACCTGCCTGGTGGATCAGCCTTTAGATGTGACAGGTGGCTGTATTTTTTAATTTTTTATTTAAACCTTTTATTTAACCAGGTAAAAATCTCTTTTTCCAGGGTGACCTGGCCAAGACAGGCAGCAGCATAAGAAACAGATAGTTACAAACAAAAAAACACAGAACATGACAAGTTAAAAGAAACTAAAAGTTAAGAGGTTAATTTAGCCAGAGGCTAGAGTTCTGGGGGACATTTGTGTATCTCCCAGCATGGAGCTCTGCAAGTTGAAGCAAAACAATACATATTTTAGTATTTCTATTATAATAGTATTATTATTTTAAAAAAACAATACATCTTCAATTCTCGAATGGAAATATTCACACAATTTTCAATCTCAGTTCCCCATATAATGCTACAAAAAGTTTTCTTTCTTTTATTTACGTTGTCAGAATAAGAAACACAAGGATGTGCAAACGCACACTGACCCTCTCCCAGTGTCCCCAGATAACCCCACGGCCTCACAAACGCAAAGAAACAACAACCAATTCATGCTCCCTCTGTTTGATTGTAGCACTGTTAAGGAGGACAGAAATCCCCTTGGAGGTTTCCTGTGGTTTCTGTGACTGCAGGCCGTGTCTCTGGAGCAGCAATCCACTGATATTGTTTTGTATCAGAATGAAAAACGACTCGGTAAAAGACAGTTTTCTTTATGTATGTGTGTGTGGTCATCAGGGCTGGTCTCATGTCACGATGAATCCTTGTGAATATGAAAACCATAGTGGAGAGATTTATCTTGACTGTAGAAACGTTTTTTTTAAGTATTGTTAGTTTGGAGCATTTGGTTTAGTTGATATGCAGTGATATATATCTCATACATAGTTTGAAGAGGATCCTCAGGATCTCTCAACATCTAATGTTGCATAAACATCCGAGGATAGACGGGTCATTTCTTACATTTCTAATGGATTATAGTGTTGTAGGAGACGAGAACTGAACTGTCTTTCTCTGTATATGCTTTAAAAGAAACCATCTGCTACAGTGGCATTTTTTCGCAAGCGTTAACCTGAGTCAGTGAGGAGGTTCAGGTCACATCCCTCCATGGAGGTTCCTTTCCCTTTCTTCTGACTCGAGACTCATCTCTCTCTGATCTCCGTATGCCTTGGCAAATCCTCAAAGCTTCACCCTGGCACATGGCCGCTATCTCTTCTATTTCTGGGATGAAAAGGAAAAAAAAACATCAGAAATGTACCCAGCGAGCATCCTGGAAAGCTCCGGAAATGCTCCTGCTCTCATTTCTTCTCTTTGAAGTGCTCACTTCCTGTCTACGGCCTACGGAAGAGACATGGTATAAGACAATGTGAAAATGATGGTCAATAGGCTCTTTCATTCAGTGTATTAGGACATGAACACACAGCAAGCTTTTTTACATCGTTGTTGCGATCTATTGCAATCTATCTATCAAAAAGCCCCTTCAACTTGCAAGCTCTTCTCTGCTTCCAAATAGCTTCTTCAAAGTTTCCCCATACTGTCAAAAAACATGGTTATAGTGTATCTAATGGCTCTGATATGTCTCTACTAAAGAGACATCTTGAAGCCTGCAAGTTGTTGGGGCCAGGGAATCAACATTTGCAGTCAAGTTTTTTTAAGCCTATTACTGATTAAAGATAAAAATGAATGATATACAATTTAGCCAATCCGCGTCCTAAAAAAGGTTCAGCTTTTGGGCTAGTCGTCTGGCATGAAGCTTCTGTAGAGACCGGTCCACCAGGAAGGTTTGTAAGCTTCTGTAGAGACTGGTGGACCAGGAAGGTTTGGAAGCTTCTGTAGAGACTGTTGGACCAGGAAGGTTTGGAAGCTTCTGTAGAGACCGGTGGACCAGGAAGGTTTGGAAGCTTCTGTAGAGACCGGTGGACCAGGAAGGTTTGTAAGCTTCTGTAGAGACCGGTACACCAGGAAGGTTTGGAAGCTTCTGTAGAGACCGGTGGACCAGGAAGGTTTGTAAGCTTCTGTAGGGACCGGTACACCAGGAAGGTTTGGAAGCTTCTGTAGAGACCGGTGGACCAGGAAGGTTTGGAAACTTCTGTAGAGACTGGTGGACCAGGAAGGTTTGGAAGCTTCTGTAGAGACCGGTGCACCAGGAAGGTTTGGAAGCTTCTGTAGAGACCGGTGGACCAGGAAGGTTTGGAAACTTCTGTAGAGACTGGTGGACCAGGAAGGTTTGTAAGCTTCTGTAGAGACCGGTGCACCAGGAAGGTTTGTAAGCTTCTGTAGAGACCGGTCCACCAGGAAGGTTTGGCTAGCTGGATGCTGTCGTGCTAATGCCATATTTTGCTTTCCATGCTTGCTTTATAAATCAACGGGGACAGATCCAGCATGGACAGATACGGGAGTAAGGGACATGAAGCACACAGAAAACATGAGAACACCAGGACACACATGGATAACTCCATCAAGCAGCCATATTGAGCAAAATGAACGTCGCTACCAGCTGGACGACGGACACAGGATTGAGGTGAGGAAACACAATGAGGAGGTGGATAAAAACAGGCACATTTTAACATTAACAAGGTTCATAAGGGCATCTTAATCTATAAACATATATATATATATATATATGTGTGATTTATATTATACAATATTTATATTTTATTATAATATATTTATGATATGTATATTGTATATATATATGATATGATATTTATACATCATATTATACTGAATGTTATTATATGATATATATATATATATATATATATATATATATATATATATATATATATATATATATATTTATATACTGAATTGTATGAATAAGATGTCCTTATGTCAGTGTTGGAATAAATGTTAAATATTTAACTACAAAGTAGAAATATCCATTGAATCATCCTGTAATTACTTAAATGACCATGACTTTTGCCGTTGAGGCATTACATTCTGATTTGTGACTTATCTATGTCAGTTTGTCTCCAGTCCATGTGGTATGAGTGTGAAATCTGTATTTTCTGTCCCAATGCAGTGGGAATAGTTGACTAATAGTTAACTAACTAATTTACATCTTAAACTCAGGCGTGATGAGTTAACATGACTCAGCTTATCTGCTCTTAAAACCATTGTATCAGTCATATAAAACATTAAATCAACTGCCACATTTCTCAACTGTATTACAACTGTACATTAAAAAGGTAAAAACGAGGGTAACATGCATCTTTGTCCAGGAAATGGCGTTTGCAAGTTTATGTCGAGGTAATACGAGCAAAATGAAAATAAGGGCGGCTTTTATTTTGTAATAGATCTGCCGTGGCCAAAAGCAGTCCAAAAATAGAATCAAAATGCGATCCACTGGTGTTACACAACTGCGTATGGGTAGAGGACTCTTGACATGTGTTATTAAGTTTTGTAAGGCTGCCATATCCAGGCAGTGTGTTTTGCTGCTGCTGAGTTTGACGTCAGAAGGAGAAGGAAGGAGAAGGGGGGAAGCGAGGATGGAGGAGAGAAAAAAACTGCATGGAACAAAGTACTGATCTCACGTTCTCTCTTTCAATCTTCTTTTCTGTCACTCACTCCATCTTTGTCCTGTGTTTGTGCAAGCTTTATTGTCTATGTGTGTGAATGTGTAAGCATTTATGTGTCAAACGCCTCCGGAATAATAATAATAATAATAATGCATTGAATTTATTTATCTTATTGTATGCATGAAGGCTATTATCAGTCAAAAGTGAATTCACACAAACAAACACACACACACACACACACACACACACACACACACACACACACACACACACACACACACACACTATTCTATTCTAGGTATCAGACTCCTACAGATTGTCAAGGACAGTAGCCAAGGCTAGACAGCAGTCCTTCCTCCGGACACCATGCACAGCGGACTCCTTGCTGATACAATGGCTGTATTGTTACAAAACACCAGCCAGATGCGAGCGCCGCAGGTCTGCATTTAATAATGATAATGAACTTTACTCATATGACACCTCTCTAGTAAATCCGCGCTTTTTACACCAAAAAAAAAGAAACAAAAAAAACATAGTAAATGAATCTAATAAAAATTGAATTTGACTAAAATGGTTGCATATGGAGCGACAGGTATATACAAATCCTCTTCTACAACCCAATGTCTGCCATCTCTCGATCTGTGAGCGCACACAAAACGCGGGTGTCTGGGCGCACACTGCGTTTTCTTTCATTGTTTGCATAGACTCTGTGGAGAGCTGCAGGACCGGCGAGTTCCTAGCCTGTGAAGTCATATGGACATTGAGATTACGGGCCTCCGTCGGCTCACCCATAGCTAATATCACACACAGTTTGAGTTGAGGATTTGACCTCCCCGCTCTTTAAGGCCGCTGTGTGTTTAATAAAGAAAAGACAAGAGGGAGTGCTGCTTTATGGAGAACACATAGAGAGGCAGTATAAAAATTAAAAAAAAAACGTCATCAGTGCCTTGCCCATATTGGCCAAAGTGTAGTCCAGTGGTCTTGGATAAACACATAATAATAATGACTTAAGCTCCAATATGAAAGTTCTTATTGCACTCACTCTGCCCTCCGCCTTCTCTCTTCCCTCGCTCAGCACAAATCCATTGTGGTCAGATAAATATGTGCTTATTACACAACCCACCCCGACACCGCCACCCTGCAACAAGACATATTTGTCCATCGCAAAGTGCCGCATTAATAACCCATCACACGAATGCTGTGTATTTGTCTTAGCCTTTCTTGGTGTGCAAGCAAAACAAACGTGGAGAACAGACAATGTGGCCCCGGGGTGTGTTCGATATGCTTCGGCCGGCTTGTTTGGTGTTGCAAGATCGGGGTGGTTAAGTAAGCGCTGGAATTGAAGTTTGGATTCCTTACCGGGAGAGTTAGCCAGCATTTTGTTTGGGTCCAAGTGGATTTGTTCCCCAGATATTATCCATGAAGGGAAAGTTAACTCAACAGTTTTTTTTAAAATTAATATTTGGTCTGCAGGAAGAATGCAGTATACTGCAATACTGGAAAGAGAAAATGCAAGCCGAGGGAATTTTACCGTGACGAAGTGTTAGCGCTGATAAGCTCCAAGTGGATGATGGGAGAAGCACCAGGGTCAGAGCTTCAGAAAGAGAGGGCGTGGCCGGATGAGGACGGAGCATTTTGATTCTGAATGCATGGGTGACCGCCATCAATTCAAGTAACTTTAAATTACTTTCATCATGTTCAATAGGTTAAATTCGCTCAATATAAAAATAAATTTAACAAAATAATGTCAGGTAGGACACAAAGCATGACTCGGAGTCCGTACACATAAGGTCTATTGCATCTGTCAGTCTCAATCTCTCTTCCTTTATTCTTCTATAAATTATTTTACAAAGGAAATTGACCACACACAAATTGACTTTTGGCTTGTGTGCTCGGGGTGAATTATTTTCAAACTTTTCCTGCCACATACATTATTTTTACTCAACTTTACTACAATTAATGTACCGGCCTTTTGTGAATAAGTATCGTCCATTGGTATTACAACTTGTATGAAGCAGCGATTCAGTACTGATCACTGAAACCTTTGGGAGTACGGACAAAGACCGAGTACTTTACAACAGTTCGTGAATAACTGTGTTCTGTCAAAGTTAAGAATGAAAACGTTGGTGCATCAACCTGCGTCCTCCCTTTGGTTCGAGAGGAGAAAGCGACCCTCACTTAGATGATGAATGATTGAGGTTTCCCTCTTCTCATCACTAGTGGTCAACAAGGTAACCATTGGTTCAAACTCACCATGCATTTCCTACTCTGTCCCAGCAGGAACCTTTTTTGAGGGAACGGCCAGCGTTCTGCACGCTGCGTCCCCAGTCACACTCCCCCTGCTGTCCTAGGATTCGAACTGGCAACCTTCCCGGTCACGAACGTCTCTCTCTCTCTCCCCGCCTCCGACATACTCTTGCCTCATATTTTCAATTGGTGGGCGATTGTCCAACGGCGCTGTTGTGCGAGGAGTTTGGAATACTAACATATCATTACTGGTCCATAGGAAGGGACTTAAAAAGATGAATGATCGTTTCGGTCAATATAGGGAGTTACGGCTGCTGAAGTTGTCGTGGCAACAAGTTACAGTTGAGCGTAGGTGGGTAAACAGTGCGGTTAGTGTTTTTGGGATTTGTACAACACGGATCCCACAGTGTGTGTGTGTGTGTGTGTGTGTGTGTGTGTGTGTTTGTGTGCGTGTGAGCGCACGTATGTGTTTGTCGTGAATTTGTATGTGTTGAGTGCATGCACACATTAGTAGGATGACTTAATGTGTGTGTGCAAGTGGGGGATGTGTCCATATTTGTGTAATGTGTGTAACTGCATACATTTGACATGTTCTGATTGTGGTCTGTGTGTGTTTGCTCTCCCCTCAGACCCTCCGGTTCTTGTCAGATAACGGTTTTCCCACGACTCCCCGACTTCCCTGGAATCTCATTCATCTCAATGAAACTACAACGGGCGACGTTTTCACCCGTCGGCGTGTCCCGATCTCACATACCATGCACATATAAGACAGACCAGTGGCACCTGTAGGATAACGTGGATCTTGACATTGCACCATGACTAGCCAACGCATCGCAGACACATTCCAGATATCCAGACCTGTCGGGAAGTCTGTTTAGGGAGCCGATGAACTCCCGAGACACGGGTGGATGGTCGCCTGTAAATATGGGGACCTCACTGTACGCCCTCTGTTTGCAACACACACCAAAGAGGTTGTTGCACCTACAGGGTGTTGAATGTTTGCATGAATAAACACCACACAAATGCAGTTCAGAGATCTCATCTTTTTACAATATATCACGTCCTTGAATGCACCATGCAGGAGCTTCGTTGAAAAGCTAAAGGCATTTCGCTGTGATGGATGACCGAGCAAGCAAGTGCAAATCTCTTTATACCTGTTGTGAAATAAATGGAAACCATGCAGCCAAAGCAAATACACACTCCTCACTCCGTGGAGTCTGTGCCGGGGGATTTAGTCCTATTTGTTATCCTGGACAAATAGAAGGTTTTAGTAACACGATATGACAGGCGAAGCAGCGAAGTAGCCAGAGATATTAGGGCCCATTGTGCTGCTTTAGAAAACAGTACACTATGTTGATGAAACCAGCTTTTTTTGATTTTCTATTTTTTTCAAAGCTTCTATTTGTTCCATACTCGGCTCTTGATACACTGTTGACTTACACTATTACAGGGGTACTTCATTCCTTTAACACAGTTTTGACAAGCTGATCAGTGTGTCATTTTTAAGAAGTGGCTCTTTAAATTTGATCTATTTGATAAATATCTTAATTTAATTTGATTATTCTTGGATTCATCTTTTTCTTTTGTCTAAAAACTGCTTCATAATCTTAAAGAATTTTGCAATAATTGGCAATGGCTTGTGAGAGAACATATTTACCAAACCAGATGTGTCATTTAAGGCCCACCTGCTGCAGGACTGCACCATCCTGGCAATGCTAAATCCTCCTAAATAGAGGAAAATATATACATTTATTAAAAGTACAATATAGCCCAATATCACAAATTACGAATTTGCCTCAGAGGGCTTTATAATCTGTACACATACAACATCCCTGTCCCAGGACCTCACATCGAATCAGGAAAAACTCCCAAATAATAGAAAAAATAGAGCAACAGAGGAGGATCCCTCTCCCCAGATGGACAGATGCAATAGATGTCATGTGTACAGAATGAACAGCGTTACAGAGTTACAACACATTCAATGAATATGACAATGTATGAATGGAACTCCACAATCTATGAAACAGAAGGAGGAAGAGAGGAGGGGGCGGGGCGATCAGCAGGGCCAAGGCAGGAGGCATCAGACACAGCCAGGTCCAATGAACCCTATGAGACGTGAAGTCACAAAGACTCCGTGGAGGAAGCAGAGTTAGTAATGTGCAATGGAGAGAGAAGAGGAGATAGGTGCTCAGTGTATCCTAAAACATCCCCCAGCAGCCTATAAGCCTATAGCAGCATATCAAGGGGCTCGACCTGGGCAAACCTGATTCAGCCCTAACTATAAGCACTATTAAAGAGGAAAGTCTTAAGTCTATTCTTAAATGAGGTGACTGTGTCTGCCTCCCGGACTGAAAGTGGAAGCTGGTTCCATAAAAGAGGAGCTTGATAACTGAAGGCTCTTGCTCCCATCCTACTTTTTAGGACTCTAGGAACCACAAGTAGCCCCGCATTTAGTGAGCGCAGCTCTCTAGTGGGGAAATACGGTACTACAAGCTCCTTAAGATATGATGGTGCATCATCAATCAAGGCTTTGTAGGTAAGGAGAACAATTTTAAATGTGATTCTTGATTTTACAGGGAGCCAGTGCAGAGCAGCTAATACAGGAGTAATGTGATCTCTTTTCTTAGTTTTTGTGAGTACACAAGCTGCAGCATTCTGGATTAACTGGAAGGACTCAAGAGACTTATTAGAGCAGCCTGATAATAAGAAACAAATGCGTGAACCAGTTTTTCTGCATCGCTTTGAGACAAGATTTGCCTGATTTTTTAAATGTTACGTAGATGAACAAATGCAATCCTTATGAGATAACGCCGAGATTCTTTACAGTGGTGTGTTGGATGCCAGGGCAATGCCATCTACAGAAACCACATCACCAGATACAAGTGTCCCTAAAAAAACCTTTATAGTGCCAAAAATCCAAAGTTGAGCCCAAGTTAAAGCTAAGTTGAATCCTTCATTTGTTGTTGTAAATATCACTAATGGGCTTTGAGTGCGCATGAACAACCTCAATAACTGGCAAATGAGCTGTAAAAGTTGTATATATTTGTTTAGCTTGTTGATTGATGGTTCAATTATGTATTTTTTTAGAGTTTTAATTGCTAAACTGTAAAAAGGTCACTGATGTTGCTTTACCGAACAGAGATGGAAATAAGAGGAGGGAAAAGTAGCAAAAGAAAAAGTTTTTTTTGGTGCTTACAAAAAGTAAATACTGTGACAAGAAAGGAGGGAAGTAAATCGACAAAAAAAGTACAAATAAACAAAAGAATTGTGATAAAAACCATGTCTGACATATCTCTCAGTATCTTGCTCTTCCTCGTCTTTTCCTCTGGTTGCCTCTCTCTCTCTGTTCAGTTCCACCATAAACAGCGCTAATGCTAACAAAGTAGCCCTTAAGCCTGCCTGCAGGGTCTGTCCCCATGGCAACAGGGCCAAACACACAGCCCTGACAAAACCGCTAATATATAGCAGAGGAGGCTTCTCAGCTGTCGGCTGTAGCGCACACATACACACACACACACACACACAAACACACACACTATTGAGCAAGCCTGTTAATTAAGCAAACAATAGAGAAACCCGGAAAGGGAGTTTGTGGCATGCTGTGCGAGTTTGTGTGTGAGACTTACAGTACAGAGAAGGAGCGCAAAGGGACACATCTGCATCTTACATAAGCACATGTGTTGTGTGAATGTGTGTGTGTGTGTGTGTGTGTGTGTGTACACAGCGTGTTCTGAAACATGTGTGAGAGAAAGCGCCTGTGCATTTTCTTTCGTGTATACAGCGTGTCCATATGTGCATCTGTTTGTGTCTGTTTATGTGTGTGTGTGTGTGTGTGTGTGTGGGTGTGTGTGTCCATATGGTTCCATTTAACACTTTCCTTTGAATGTGACACCATTTAACCTGTGGGCCGCTGCAATGAGACTCCAGTTCACACCACATTTCCTGTTCACTCAGCTGCATCTGGATGCAAATACACCTACACACCTACACAGACACACACACACAGATGCACACATGCACACACACACACACACACGCACACACACACACACACACATCAGTGTCATTACCTTTGACTCTGCAACATCTGGAGATGCAAATGCAACACGATCAGCTCATTACTAACACACTGCCATGTGCATGTTTTTTACGCGCACACTGATCTAAAATGATAAGTCAGTATCTCGTATCAGTCTACCCCTAAAGTTTGTCAAATGTTGTGCATATCAAGTCATCAGGCAGAGATGATAAATGACTTTGCTTTATTTCGAAAATTGTTTTCAAATGAGACCACAACATGATAAACTGCAGGTGACAAGAATCATAATGGAAAAAATAAAGCCAAATTATGGAAATGAAACCAAAAGAGCGTCCCAGCTCGACCAATTACTGTTGATATGACTAAAGTAAATGCCCATAGAAGTCTGCCTCTACACCGATATACAACCATACGGCGGGTGAGACCCGGCAGCACATTTAAACCTCATTTTAGTATTTGTGCTACTGCATTTCTTTTAAATAGAAGGTACACAACGCCACAGAAGCAGTATCTGAAATCCCTCACTCGCATCAAATAAACATCTGAGACAGCCGCTCTCTGCTGCGTCTTGTTACTCTGCTCTTGTGTGTTTGTTTTCTTCATCAGCTCACACCTCTGACGGTTAGGAGGAGGCCTGGTGTCTGAGCTGTCAGCGAGAGGGCAACCCTGTCAGCACCTCTCCAATGAAAGCTCGTCGTGTTTCCACCCAAAGCCCGTCCCTCCTGCCGTCGCACCTCCAGCCCCCTTCCTCCTCCTCTTCTCCACTATATCAATCTTCTGTTCCCTCTTGACAGGTGCCAGCAGCGAAGTATTTCAATAGGTGGCTCTTTGGGGCCATCTGTCACCACGTTCGCTGTTGCGTCACTGCACTACCGGGGCCGATGTCACGGTTGTTTGTTGCCAGTCGTCACGGCCAAGTTAAAGTCGTCGCTTTTCGCTGGCGTGTAACCAAAGATTTAAGGGGTGTTTTGAGTCAGAGAGGCTCTGATCAACTGGTTGCTGATGCTATGTGGCAAGATTTATTTTCCAATAAAAAGTCTAAAGATGCAGATGCACTCTCAGTTATGGAAGTGATAACAGATGAGACATCTCTGTTTACGGTTTTGATTTATGCTGTCTTTGACTGTAGAGTCATAGTTACGTAAAAAGAAGAAGAAAAAAAGAAGCCAGATGCTGAAGTCCCTTGAGGCTTCAAACTTCACAATAGGATTTCTTTCTGTCCCAATGGAAGCTCATCAAAGAGCAGGCGATCGTCGACAGCGTTGCAGACAGCATGTCCAACATGAAGAGTTGGTTTAGTGGCATCACTTGGATCACTTCTCATGGATCACGGTTCTCACAGCCTCGGAGATGGAGACGGACAGAGTCACCGCTCGTAAAGCCGTGCTTTTTTTTGGTCTGTTTGGCTCATCAGTTATTCCCACTGAGATGGCCCTGATGCTTGACTGGAAATACTAATTGGGACAATGGAGATATAGAAACAAAGGGCAAAGAGGCTGGATGAAGGGGAGAGAAGACTAAGTGAACCAAATCTAAAGGAAATCCATTGAGTTCATCCAAAACCACAAATGTCAACCACATGGGGGTAATAAAGGAGAAGAGGGGCGAGGTCATGAGGATTAATTATCTGGGGACCATGAATACCTGTCATTTCCAAATTTCCATGCAGTAGTTATTGATATTGAAATGGGGGACAGATGGACATTGCCATCCATAGAATGGCAATGTCTAGCATGGCTACAGACATAATGCAGCAAGTGAAATAAATTCCAATGACTTATTGCATTAGACCACATTCATATCCTCTAATATGCATATCCTCCTTTCATTACTCTCTCTCTCTCTCTCTCTGTGATATTGTCAACAATATGGCTGACATCCTTTCGTTGGGAAAATACCTCTCTGCTATAGTGCAAGTCTGGTTCTTTCGTAAGATGTCTGGTGTTTTTTTTATTATCACTTAGCGATATGAAGGGCATTCCAAGGGCATGCTGTAATCCGCTGCTGGCGCAGAGACGCAGCCGCGTTCAAAGCGTGGGACCTCATCGTCATGTGGAATGGAGGCGGCATGGATGCGTACTAGGTCAGTGAGAAGACACAGATGGAGATGCAAACTGGGGTCAAGACTCGGCCTCAGACTCGAGTTGCAAATGTATCAGTTTCAGTGAGAAAGAGTCGACAATGTAAATGGCGTGTCAGTTCGAATCCCAGACTAGTCGGGAAACATGATTTCTGCTGGCTTTTGGTAAACTTTTGGATTCCTCAGTTGCCCCAGGTATATTCTTACTTGCTGTGGGTAAGCACATCCTTGCAATGTAGAAATACAAGGCTCAACTGTAAAGCGGCTTCAGTGTCTCATCATTTGCCAATGTTTAACACTGAAACCTCCCAAAGCTACCTATTTGGCCCGGTCAACTGGAGGGGCAGTGAAGATGTCTAAGTGAGACATCGAGGCAGTAAAAGTCACAGGGCGCAAAGATTTCTTTATGGATTTGCTCAGAAATGACTGCCACCCTTTCCAAGAGGTTTTATGTCCTTCAATAACGTCAAGTATGAAAAAAGAATCCCAAACGGAAACTGCATTTGAAGAAGCAAATCTTTCGACACCCCACATAACTCACACCAGCTACACTTCAAGTGCAATTCTTGTTGACGTCAGCCATAATTCTGTTATTGCTGCAATGAAGTATTTTGGCGGATCACTTCTTTGAGAAAACAACTGGGATTTAGTGAGAAGTTCTTAGAGGAAAAAGAAAGAGCTTTTCTCCGGGTCCTCCAAGAAAAGTTCCTTCAAATCGAGCTGCAGATAAATCAATGCCCCCAACCCCCCCCCCCCCCCACCCCCCCCGCCCAATATCTCCCTCACACATTGATTTTCCGTTCTCCTTGCAAACCAACTCTATCGTCAGGATCGATCCGAAGTTACAGGGGGTGATGAAATATACCTGTCTGTCCACACAGAGTAGACTAAATAGGCATCTCAACACTCCTCTCTACAAACCCTGAGAGGCGAGGCCAAGGCTCCCTGCAAAGAAATTGTAATTCCTAAAATGTCAACCAAAGGACAAAAGAACGTTTGGGTTTGCAATATGGTGTTGAGTGCTCTTGACATGTGCTTCCGAAGGAGGGGGAAAACAACAACACTTGGGATCCAAAGTCAAACAACAGGTCTTGCTGGTTGTGTTTGACTGCAGTCATGGGAGAAAGAGACCACAGCAACCGGCAGAGGGGACTTCATCGGTCCTTGGACTTTAGAATAAACCTCCATCGACATGCCCCCTTTTATTTCGTAACCATCATTTTCAGACTGGTTTTGTGGATTTGGAGCTGGTCATTGTTTAACATTGTCCTTATCTGAGAGGTTCGAAGGAGTTATACGTTCCTAAAACCTAACTTTTAAATGTAACAACCTGTGGAGCTAACATTAGCACGTTAGCACATGATTAACGAGTGTTAGCACTTCTATGCTACGCTAGCTAGTGAAGATAAACTGGATGTATACATATGCTCCATTTGCTTTTTAATAACAACAGAGATTAAAGACAGGAACAGTGTTGTTCCTTAATTTCCATTTATCTTATATCTTTTATCCTGCTGGATAAATCTCCAAAAACGCATAATGTCAATGTCTTTCAAATCGCTTTTCCAAAAATGGGATCATATTTATTGGAGCAGTTAGTGGCAGTGTGGGCTCCATGGCAGCTCTGACAGCGTGACAGAGAAGTAGCGGGTGCTTATATTATGTACAAATTATTTGTATTTTCATATCTGTTGGGATTTTCATGTGTGAATATATAAAAAAAAATAACTTGATACTTTGGCATAACATTTCTAATGTCAAGAAATTGAATATCGGAAACAAATACTCAGCAACTGTAATTCAATAATGAGGGTGTCTAACTGTCTCTGGCTTCAAACCCCATTGAAAGATGCTGCTGTATGAATGTGTAGGAGGCTCACAATGGCTGCTGCTGGACATGATGTTGCATTCATGGCCAGTCTGTGACTTGTGCTGTCCATACAGTGGGTGTAGACCCTAATTAGTAATGTATTAACGTGTATGTGAATGAGTGTCTGGATTGTTTCGGCCTTTGGTTTCAAGTCAAATTTCAAGGACAGAATAATGAGCGCGAGGGAAACCGGCGTGACTCATACTCACCGCCCCGTCGTCCTCGCTGCTCTACATCACACGGCAATCATTCGCTCTCTTATTCTCACTGGTGCGCCCTCCACGCACCACCAATTAAGTTTTTTTACGGGGCCCATTAAGGCACAATATGAAGTTGTTACATTTCAAAAGGATTATAGCTCCATTGCAATGTGTTGACAATGAAATGAATCGCTTACTTTTAAAGTGTCTGTAATCATTATTTTCGCGAAGACGATGTAAATGACAACGTGAAATATGAACGTGCGAGAATTATCACTTGAATCTGCAGTGACTGTTTATACCCCCCCCCCCCCCCCCAAAAAAAACTGTGTAAGACAACAAATTGCAATGCAGTCACTTGAACTATACATTGCAACCCCTTACACTATGTGTGACTCTATAAAATATAAATAATAACACTTTAAAATTCATTAAAATTGTATTTTTTCTGCATTATAACTGCTCTATATCTCCTATCACTGATACTGTCTTTGACTTTATTCCCACCAGCCACTGTCGCTCTAGTTAACTGTAAAAGCGTTAATGTGTGGGAAGTCCCTGCTACCTCGTAATCACTGACCTGGGTTATGAGCTCACGATGTTTGCATATACTTTTGGATGAGATGAAATGGCCGAGATACCAACACGCCGTTACATAGCGTGGCTATGACACGGTATTTATGTTCAATAACAGTTTGCTGATCTTCGGGAAACAACATTTTCGAGACACCTTAGAAACAGAAAATTCTGTGATGTGGTGTCTTACATTCTGCCTTTTTTTCTCCTTAACATCAGCAGACTGTTTCCTAATCTTGCCTGGCTGTCTGCGCGATACAGCTCGCGCTCTCACGGTTCTCCCTGTCCTTTCTCCGTCTCCGGTTCTCTCTTTTTTTTGGGGGGCTGATGCGCCAATTCCCGCCCTGTAATGTATGGCGAACGCACGGCAGGCTATAGGTTCTTTAATGGTAAACTGAAGCTGGTTTATATTACATCATCGGATCCGTTGGTCTCATTGTCTCACTGTCAGTAGGATATGAAATGGGAATGCCTACACACACACACACACACACACACACACACACACACACACACACACACACACACACACACACACACACACACACACACACACACACAGGGCAGGGAGTGGCAGGGCCCAATGGTACCACTGAGTTCTGGTGCTGATTGCTTTATGTGATGGATTGATGATGTGCAGCAACTGTGACCGTCTGCCGCTGGCTTTCACCAGTACCAGCCAGTACCCTGCTGGTGGGTTCTGATTTTTTTTTTTTTGTGTGTGTGTGTGTGTGGGTGTATGTGTGTGTGATGTCTAATATGCACATCAGGACCAAATGTTCCCATAATGTGTAGAGGCTATACACATTGTATTTATATAGAAACATTTCTCCAGAGGCAGAAATTAGGTCACCGCTCCAGTCAATCGTCAGTGGACCGAGACACAGCCACAGCGTTTTACTGTGGGACTTAATGGGCTTATTGGGTAGGGTAATGGGGATGGGAGGAGCTCAATGTACTACCATCCAGGGCCATACACATGTTGAGGGCCAGGGGCCTAGTTCTAAAAGTACCCCCCACCCATTGGGACAGAATTGCGACCTCTTTTCTTCTTGTCTTGTTTTGTCTGACCAACAGTCTGAAATCCAAAGTAATCTAGTAATGCAAAGAAAAGATAGGAGATAGAAATATCATTTTTGCTACTAAAGTGAAAATGTGAGTTTTCGAATCAACTTAAAGTAGTTTTACTGAAAAAACCAAAACAGTGACCACTTAGCCTAACTGTGCACTTTCCCACGGCTTTCCACTTCATTTTTTTTCTCGTTTTTTCGACTTGCAATTTCACTGTTTTGGTTATGGAGAGCAATAAGAACACGATGGCCTGTTATTGCTCACCGGACTCGTACAAAATATATAAAAAGGAAGCGGAAAGTACGCTGCAAAAAAAGTCAACGTCAATCAGGCAGTATCTCAAGTTCCACGTTGTGGGACACTTCACACCAAAAAGTCAAAGCCAAAACCTCGAGCACATGGCAAGGAAGAGCTCCTTGACGGTGGCCCTGCAACGGTGTTGAGTCCCGCGTGTCGACGCGCGCCATGTAGCGCGTTTGCTCGTGCGCAGTGTCGGCAATGCACGCTGGGGCTCATGTGTTTTAGGAAGTCTGCTTTTTCATTTTTGGTACGATACGGACGAGTGTCACGTGTGTGTTTGTGTGTTTTTTCAGTGTGTGTAGACAGAAGTCACGCCAGGCCTAGTCACCTGTCACTTCTGTGTATTCGCCGTATGTGGGAATGCGCCAGTGGAAAAAGTCCTCACTATTTTAATGCTGCTTATTTCCCAGCACCTCACACCGGTCTTTTCCTCTCCTTGCTTTGGCATGAGACTGAGGAAAACCCTCTGTGTATGTGTTTGTGAGTGAGTGTGTGTGTGTGTGTGAGTGTGTGTGTGTGTGTGTGTGTGTGCGTACGCCCTCGCACCTCGTCACCTCTGATGCTGCAGCGGGAAGCCCTCATTGCCAGGAGAACCCCAGACTGGCAGGCATACCAAACGCCTACGCCGACACACACACACACACACACACACACACACACTCACAGACACACGCACACGCACACATGCCTGTGCGCACTAACACATGCTTTGACACACACACACGTGAGCTGCACATTTAGTAACACAGACATATTTGAACAAACATATATATATATACACATACATATATATATATACACATGTGTATATATATACGTATATACATGTGTATATATATATATATATATATATATATATACATATATATATATATATATATATACATACACAGGCCTTTTCACTCAACCTTGCCATTATTTTACTGCAGTGGCAGTGAAGCCCACATGGCCGCGTCACGCTCCAATGTAAACAGCAGGACTTGAACGTGACACCCGGCTGACGACCTGTGAGTCGTATTGCAATCGGAGGACCAGGTGGCGAGTCGGACGCCGGCCGACAGTAAAAATAAATCAAGATTAGCGTTTCCAACTGTAGTATTTGCATTTACCGCTCGACTTGTTAGATATTCCCAATCACTCAGACTTATTCATCAGCCGTTCCCTCCGTGGAAATCATTGGGAAAATGACCAGATGCCAGACCCAAATCCTCCAACCAAAGTTTCAGCGATGAAAATATGAATTCCTCTCACCTTTCTTCATCTGGGAAACGTCGACCGTGCAGACTGGATCTATTTGGGTCCTGCGGCGCACGACGAGATATTCAACATGGATCGTCTCGCTGGTTCGGTGGTTGTGTCTCATATTAAGTGTTATAGACAAATTAAACAAAGATGCATCGTGAGGTTTTTGCATCTTTGCGTCGTGGCATCCAGCGGTGAGGTTGCAACCAACTGAATACCCAAAGGATCCCAAAGAATCCTACACACTGCTAATCTGCTATTGCATGTTTCGGTATAGGGAACCCAAACTGTTACTTGGTCCAGAACGGTTAATACAAGTTACACTTGATAGTAGCTCCAGATGGCAGTCGGAGGTAATTGAAATCTCTTTCAAACCTGGATGGTCGTTTCGGTCCGAACCGATGAAAAACAAAACAATCTTTAACCGCTTAAAGCTTCTCGGGGCTCGCGGTCGGGGCTGGAGCCGATCCCAGCCGACACTTGGCGAAGGTAGCGTTCACACCGGACGCGTTGCCAGACTATCGCAGGGCCGACACACAGAGACAGACACACCGTGCGCGTTCGCTTTGGTCTTTTTCACGGTGATGATGTCGCGAAACGCGGCAATCGAGGCTTCAAATGTAAAAAAAAAAAACGACATTCTGTACATCCCTGTGCCGAGCTTCCTGTGTTTATTCACTCACAGCTCGTGAAGGAGTTTGATGGCTTTATCGATTTATTAATATTGATAGTTGAGAATGCGACTGGATGTCATAAAAATGAAGAAAAAAAATGACGGGCAGGTGCAACCAGGGTGAAAAAGAAACGTCTCGTAAAGTAATAAATAGAAATTATTTTAGGATCGTCTCAATGGGATTGCTATCACCCGCGTCTCACCCTGTAATTACGGGTATATTCAATTCAATTTCAATTCGATTCAGTTTATTTTGTATAGCCCAATATCACAAATGACAAATTTGCCTCAGAGGGCTTTACAATCTGTACACATACGACATCCCTGTCCATTATCACTCCTGTTACACTGCAGAAGTAATACATTTTAACATTCAGAGTTATTCTTCCTCCACCACCTTTTCAGCTGTGTCTCAGCTCTCAATACCACACACTGCAATACTCCAGCGAGCGGTTTTCCTAAACACATGTAACACGGTAGGCTCATGTTTTTGCCTGCGTATCAAGCAAATCCGCAATAAGACCTCAGGAACATATATCACATATATTAGGGAAAGGGGAGGGAAAGGGGGGGGGGGAGGGATATTGGTGGTCAGAGGGTGGAACTTGGATGAGAATCAGCCGTGGCTTTGTTTTCTTGTGTATGTATGTGTGTGTGTGTGTGGATGGTTTACATCGAGACGTGCGTGTGCTCGGATGCCAGCCCTGCAATAAGGTATGGCTGGCTTGTGTGTGTGTGTGTGTGTGCGTGTGTGTGTGTGTGTGCGTGTGTGTGTGTGTGGGGGGGGGGGGGGTAAAGTTTCCCCAGTGAAATGTCAGCTGAATATTGTTACCGCCAGAGGATGAGTGAGCAGTCGGGCACCAGTGAACCGTCTCTGGATGGAAATCCCTTCTGCTGGATTCCTCCACAGCAGCCCGGCCTCTCTCTCTCTCTCTCTCTCTCTCTTTCCACGCCGGTCATATAGATCCCTTGCTGCTTGATGGGGTTTCCTATTTGTGTGTGTGTGTGTGTGTGTGTGTGTTGAACTGGCATGTATCCTGACAATGACATAATGCAACAGAGGATGTTGCATGCGTGTGTGCATTCGTGCGTGAATAAGCTATAAGCAGGTGGGGACATAGGTTTGGGTTGTTAGTTCATCTGTTACTGCATGTATGAGAGTTTGGGAACACACACACACACATTCACACGCGTGTGATTTGCTATGCAAATTCCTGCGTCGTGAACCAAGTGTGGCTGTGTATGAGAGAGAGAGAGAGAGAGAGAGAGAGAGAGAGAGAGAGAGAGAGAGAGAGAGAGAGAGAGAGAGAGAGAGAGAGAGAGAGAGAGAGAGAGAGAGAGAGAGAGAGAGAGCTAACCAGGTGGTGCCCAGTCTTGTGCCTCGCCCATGGTGGTCCAGTGAGAAGGGCTGAAATTAATCCTCATTATCAGACACACACACACACACACACACACACACACACTCACACACACACACACACACGCACACGCACACAATGAGCCAACTTAATCACAAAGCACGTGTGTTGCAGTGGACTTTGCATTCCCCCTGGTGTAAGACTTATCCCACATGCTGCAAACATATATATATAAGTGTGTAGTGTATATCGGTCAAATATATCTGTTCCGCAAAGCGCCACCAAAAAAAGGTCACGGAAATCTTACGTCTTTTAACCATTAACATGGGTAACAAAAAAATAAAAAAGAGCAGGTTCAACATTGTGCAAAAAAGTCCCGAACCCCCCCCCCCCCCCCCCCCCCTCCTCCCAACACACATGGTACATCCACACAGCTGTTCTCACTTGCTGCCTGATTAGCCCACTGTGTGGGCGTGTGCACACTGTGGTCACATGACAGCGCTCACTCACTTTTTGTAAGTCGTGTCGCATCTCTCGGGGTGAAAGCCCCCACCTTCACATTTATTATTTGGTTGTTTGGTTATTATTAGGTTTAGTCACCTGTGCAGGTGCGGAGGGCTTTTAAAGAAACACAACGGTGAGTGAACGCAGACGCTCCAATCAAATCACTGCAGCATGGACTGCTGCTATTGCTAAGTGTTAACATGTTTGTGAAGGGATCTTCACCAGCCAGCTGGACTGTTAAGTCATTATATATTTATGAAGAATTCCATTGAAATGAAAATGTGTATTATTTTTGTTCTATTTACTTCAAAGCAATAACTGCTGCCAGCATTCCGCAGTGATATAAATTGCATCATCATAACTGAACATCCTAATACTAGCTTGTGCACACAACAGGTGTGTGTAACGGTTCAACCATAACTACTGACGATGCGAGGTCCTGGGACAGGGATGTCGTATGTGTACAGATTGTAAAGCCCTCTGAGGCAAATTTGTAATGTGTGATATTGGGCTATACAAAATAAACTGAATTGAATGATTACTGATGCTAATCAGCAGCATACAAAATGTAAATTAGACCCCATCATAATTCAATAAAAACAAGAAAGAAAGAAATTGAAATGGGTGTTAAATCTTCGGTTGCAGATCTTGCAATAAAATATCAGTTTGTAATGTCGACAGCGATATTCAACTTTTTTTGTTAACATGTACATTTAGGTACTTGCGGCACATACTTCTGTTTATGGAAAGATGGTTTCATCGACATTTAACCGCATCCAAAATCTTTCTTGACCTTAAGAAAAGTGCTTTTATTGCTTAAGCCTCATCACTGCAATGGGAGTGGGAAACCAATTTAGTAGCATATAAACTTGATTTCTACGTGACACGGTGGCATCCTCCTGTGCTCGTTGGTCTCCGAGCTGCATTTATATTGTTCTCTTTTATTTTTTTTACCAAAGTTCTTTCATTGTGACTCTAGTTGTAGATCTAATGTTAGTAGTAGAGTACCTAATCAGTGGCAGAGACCTGAAGTAGCCCACAAGTTATTTTATGATGTTGGGAGACCACACGAGTGGAACAGGCAGCTCCAGGCCTCAAACCTCTAGGTATGAAGCTAATAAACTAGTTGACCTTAATTTGATTGGGTTTAGGTCTGGTCTAGTATACCCCATTGGGTATCATAAAAAACCCTCACGGTGGGGAGAAAAAATACACATCAGAACAATATAATGTACTGTAAAATGACACTGACATAATATATAATATAATGCAACAGTAACAAATGATGTGAAATCAAATCTACCGTGACTTTGTTCCTGCGTACTTGAGCATTTCAACATAAATAAGCCAAAAATTACACACAGCCAATGTATAATGGCATGTTAAAGATGGCTTTTAAAAGACATACTGAAGAGTTTTTATGTCCTGATTTAAAAAAAGAAAGGAAAGAAAGAAAGAAAGAAAAAAAAAAAAAAACCAAAAAACTGAGAATACCCACAATCTATTGCTGTCTGAGAGTCAGATTAAAGAGAGGTTTACAGCAAGCTACGTCATTTGAGGGACTGGATTCTGAGGGATGAATGCTATATTTTCTGTAAATGAGGCATATCGGAATCTACGGTAACATGGTAGTCTTAAAATAATTGCCAGAAATGTCATTTAGAGATTATAGTTCAGCTTCTTAGTTTTTTTGCATTTCATGAGCAGGATTTAGTAGTAAGTCAGTGGTTGAGCTGAGGAGTCGCTAAGCTAAATGACTCAGCGAGAGTTGTTTTGAGGGTGCATTAGTGTGTGTGTGTGTGTGTGTGTGTGTGTCATTCACACTCATCCCCTATCTCTCATTCATTTTGATCGACAGGCCAGCTTGTAGAATCATGTTCTTGATGCACCTTTTTCACCATCTGTGCATTTCTTCTGTGTGTTTACGTCTGCCGATGTCCTAATTGCGCCTGTGTGCGTACGGGCTCTTGTGCGTGACAACGTGTGTGTGTGTGTGTGTGTGTGTGTGGGGGTGTGTGTGCGCGCGCGTCTGTGTGTGCGTGTGAACATATTTCCAGCGGCTCTCCTTCCAGGAATGCAGCATGGCTCTTCAGAAGGGGATATTAGTGCTGACCGCAGGGCCTCTTTCCCCTCTCCGCTTCCATCTGGTGTCGCATTAAATATTAAACTTTTTAATTTGATTCAATTCCCGACAACAAACACCCTAGATTGGATCCAGATGCCGGCAGCCAGTAGGGCCCCACCCCAGGCTTGTTCGGTGCCTTGGTTTCGGATGCTCTGGAGCTTGGCACAGGAGCTGGAACTGAAACTTGTATTAAGGCTGGAACTTGGAGTGGAGATGCGCATGGTGCTCCAGTTTGGACTGGGGGGGTGGGAGTGGCAAAGTGGTGGAGCCGAGGCTGCCCTTTGGGACTGGGGATGGAAATTGAGCTGGCAATTGGGTTAAGACTGGTACTTAAACTGGAACTAAGACTGAAACTGGAATGTCACCCCCTTTCAACCTGACTCGAGTTAACAATGCTCTGCACATGGCTTACTCGTGTTGCTTTTGCTAACTCTGCAGTCAGGTTGATGTTGGTGGTGCACTCAGACACAATGTTGAGCTTCCTGACTACAAAGACGGTTCAATCAGGAGAGACTTACTCCGAATTCATCGATCATCTTTATTACATCGGTATAACAAAAAAGGAATCGTGCATAGTCTTTGGCGATCGGACTCTATCCCGAACCAGGATAAACGAGAGGCAGTGACGCTGAGTTCTGATCCGACAGAATCCCCCCTGGAGGCCAGACACTGGTGGTGGTGAAGATGGGAGTTGCTGCCTGGAGGTGACTGGGGTGGAGGAGGGTCGCCTTCAGGTTCGAGCTGAAACGACAACTGACGGCAGAGTAGAGAACTCCTTTAAAGTTTGACAGCAACGATCTGATTGGCTTAGAGACATCGTGCCGCATCTAATTGGTCGCTTAAAAGTGGACTCCACCCAGATCAACACACTTATCAAACTCGTATCATTTGCATACATTGAAGTGAAGTCCTTCCAGTGAAATGACAAAATACATAAATTGTGTTAAACGTAATAGTTTGTTGATCTTACACCACTATGGTTTAGGTTTGCTTAGGTACAGGGAGAAGATGACTTGGTTGGAGTTAGAGAAACATCCTGGCATTGACTGCCGGTAGGAAATCCAATGTCTGGTGTGGCACGATTTCCTCCTGCGGTCCAGACTGACAAGAGTCCAAGGTATTGTGGTTGCAATGGGTTTGTTACCTGAATGTAGTTTGTTTCACCCGACAGAAGGAACGGTTCTGCTGGGGCCTACGGCAAGTGTCCGTTGCCCTGAATATCCCATTTACTTCCTTTCATCCTGACTTTAAAGAAGAACGATTCAACGTATTTCCTATCGTCAACTGATTTTGGAATCATGTTTTTTGTATTGATTTGTGTGTGTGTGTGTGTGTGTGTGTGAGAAGATGTGGTGCTGTCCAAAGTACTGCAACAGATACAGAATGTGAGATTGACAGTCGAATCAGGTTGCTTAGATTGAATCATCGACTATTAGGGATCACCCCTACTCAAAATGTTTTGCCAATTACAATTTTTTTCTGTTTTGTCTTCCCGTATAGTGATTAAGCTTTAGGCCAAGTGTTGGCCGAGGTCTGCGGATTGAGGTCCGGATGACAGTCTCTGCACTCCATCTGCTTGGGGCTATGAGTCGTTGGATTGTGGACGCTTTTGCAGCGAATAAGCAATCACGGTCACAGTCTTTTCCTCTTATTTTTCATACAAAAACAAAAACAAGTGCGTATGGGGTGAGATAATATCATGTGTTGCCAATGTAAGTCAGTGAGCTTCAAGAATGACCTTGAATAAGGGCCACAGTGTTCTTAATCGCTCTTGTTTTGACATGTTTTGCTTGAACATTTTCGAACTAAGGCAATGTGCTTTGGAATCAAGCATTGTTATGTCATTTCATTGGCGAGAACTCTTATTATATCAAGAACATTTCTTTCTGAATAAACTCGACTTGTTAATGCATACTAATGCATCTTTTCCCCTGTGACGCCGCATTCCCTCCTCCATTTGTGTTTGCCACTTGTTTGAAATGGACACCAAATAAGTGTATTATTATATCAGAGATAATGGAGGTCAGAGGGGACCAGAGCGGTCCAAAAGACCTGAGGCAAAATGTGTCTTCCCTTGCCTGCGTGAGGACCTGACAGCAAGTTTTGGTCCAGGGGTGTGTGTCCCCACGCGCCGTTCCATCTGTTGCCTTGATCCAGATGTCTCGGCAAGGATGAATCATAAGCACTTCATTTTGTTTCCATTGGATTTAGTGTTTGTGTTTTTCCCAACATTATAGCCTTTCACAGTTAAACTGCAAAGAAACACAAAGAGAAAGGGAGTGAACTGCGCTTGGCAGACTAAATCATTTTCTAGATTACCTTTTTTATTTTCTCTTCATCTTTATGGTTAATTACCTCAACCCCCTCTTGCAAACAGTAATTGTGTAGTTCTCACTCTCAGAAATGTACTCATAACTACAAAAAGTAATGCGCTGTAATTTGTCTGTAACCGACTGTAATTGTGAGCCAGGATGTGCAGGGCCACCACTAAGATCGTCAGGTCACATAGTTTAAAGAGCAACAATGTCTGCTTCGGGAGGAAGTGGAGACGGATGGGTCAAAAAAACGATTTATGAATCAATGAGTGTAAAGAAAGTCTTCCTGACTGAAATTCCGCTAAGCTTTTAGGTTCTCAGGTTTAAAGCTCCAGCCAATGTTACCCAAGAATATGTGGTTTGAAAATACGGAGATGCTTTGCACCCAAACCGTGTCATGTTAAGGAGAAATAAGTCTGGTCTTACATTCATTAACTTATAACAAGAACCAAGTTAGTACCCAGTTGTTTCCCGTCTCCACTTCCACACTGACTGCTGGTCAGTCGTCTCCGTCGTTGGTTTTTCTGTTGATTTAAGTTTGACTTCCTTTAGGTTCTACATCAAAATGTGCACAACAAAACACAGACTAATGCAATCCGAAAGATATGAAGAGAGGCGGAAAAAATTAGACGGAAGACGGAATGATAGAGGTCGAAAAAGCACGGCTGGATGACAGTGAAGAGAAAGGGATCGAGTGAGAAATGGAGAGTGCTATTATTAGACGAGTTATTCAACGTTTTGTCTCCCATCGGTTCATGTTGGATGCTCGCCCCTGACCAGACTTGGCCTGCTGAGGCCTCTTTCAGTTCTCGCTGATCAGAGAGGAACAGGGGTGGGAGAGAACTTTGCAGGATCTCATATGAGCCACTCTGTAGATCTTCTGTAATCCAATCGAACAATATCTAGGAACCTCACAGCTTCCAGTGTGTACCTTTTCACAGTCTGGCTGTACCGATTGCACAAGTAAATATCCCCCACGGTTACAGTCGACTATAAAACACCAAATGTTGTATTATTGAATGGGTTGCCCATTCATGCATTTACATAGCAGCTCTCTTTTATAACTACTGCATGAGGCTCTGTCCTGAATGTTATACTGCTGAGCAGATTAGTATATTGTTACATAAAGCGTTGCTATATCTCAACCAACCAGACCATTTCTCCAAACTTCTGGCAGCTCAAAAAGAGCAAAGCTCCAAGATTTTTCCAAACGATTCCACTTGGACGGCGAGCCGAGGTGCCGAATGGGGTAAAAATGAGGCTTTTATATTTGATGAGATTAGATTAGTCAAACTTTAATGATGTCCTTCGAGAAATATGGTTCTTGCCGCAGCAAGAAGTAATAGGATACATCAAAGAAAAATAGGATATATATACGAACAGAGCAAATGGGGGGTTATATAAACACACGCAACCGACAATAATTCACAACGACTACATCTGTGCAATTTAATTTACGGCAAATCCTCGACACCAAATGTGAATTGAATCGAATTATGGGCCATATGTGTGCCGTGCATTTCTCTCTGCAGGAAGGAGAGTATAGACTGAGCCATATGTATTCCTGCATTAAATGCAAAAAATGGCAGCGGAAACATGCCACTGGGCGTGTTTGTACACAGTATGAACAAGCGTATGCATGCGTTTGTCTCCATATCTTTGTGTGTGTGTGTGCAGGGTTGGCAGGGCTGTTAAACAGGCAGTGGGTTGAGAGGTGGAAGGAGTCCACCGACTCAGATTATTGACACAATCCTGGCAGAACGCAGCGGCCGGCGCTCCAAGAAAGCCGGCTGGCTGGTCTCAGCGCTGCAATCGGATCTCCTCCGTCGAACGCACAGTGCCGAAAAACACACGGAAATGTCTGCGAGGGACTCGGCTCTATCCATTCCTGGACCTCTCCGTGTGCCTTTTTATTTTCTTCCCTCTGTGCTACAATCAGACAATTTGCCTTCCTGTCAGTCTGTCTGTCTTTTACTGTCTGGCACTCAATCACTCACTCTTGCTGTGTCTCAGGACGGCATGTTAAGGGATGTCAACGCCACGCACGGGCCTGAAGGTCTGAGGTCTGGACTACAGTCTCAGCACTTGGTTTACTTGTCTCTTTGGACTTGGTTGTGCAGCCACCCCTGGTGTCACAGTCCAGGCAGAGGTCGTTGCGTTGCTTCCTTGCCGTTGCTACAAGAGCGCGGCCTCCGTTGCCGAATGAACACAAGAACGGTTCATTCTTCACAAACCTGTCACTTTCACCCCCCTGATCACATTTTAATGTTGTTGCTCTCAGATGGAAATCCATTCCTTTCCGATAACAGATGGATTGCGCTGCAGATGCGTTGCATTCATGCGCTGGGTTTATTCTAGTATTGATAGTGTTTCCATAAACTAAACGTGTACCCCCTTCTGTGATGTCGTCATGATGAAGGCATTTCATTGAAGAGTCAAATACCATATTCATGTTTAAACAGTCCAATTGGTAACTAAGTGATGACTCTCAGTACTTGTGAGGAACAGAAATTAAGAAGTTTGGGCCTGTTTGCTGCAGCATTAATGTAATGATGTTGGAATACTGCTTTTTATTTAGAATAAACAATTAATATTTAGTAATATATATATATATATATAATCAAAGTCAACCTCCTTTGGAAAACATAAACCATCTTATCTAAACTCCAGTTTGTTAGTGTAGACGTGTGACTGTGAGATGCTGGGCCACATGTTTTGCCTTGATTTCACCACTAGTTTGGAAGATGATTATTGATTATCCAAAGAGATTTGAAAAAAAAGGTTAATGCTTGATGGTGAACCACCAACCCGCCTTTTATTTATTTTTCATTTCATTTTCTTCGCTGTTAAATGAAGGTGAAACACCCCAAAGAATAGTCAAAATTGATGTAGCAGAGGCTGAGAGATCCTGACCTTTAGTCGTCAGTCCTGGTCAAGCTCCAAAAACACTGAATCCTTCATTGCCAATAATTCAACTGATCAGCATATTTCATGTGGTTGTTTTTTTTTCATTTGGATAGCTCTCTCCAGAGCCACAGAAAACATTATACAACTGATTTCAGAGTATACGTCTTGTAAACTGAACCTAATGTGGAACATTAAAGAGTGATACTCCAGTTGTCTCCTGATGAAAGTAAAGGTAGTTCAGTAGATAAGCCTGATCCCTGCAGACCATGCATATGTCCTCAGTGGTTGTGAAATGTTCTAATGGAATGTGCACGTTTGCAATTATTATGCTTCTGTCCTTAATGTACCATTACATGCAAATTCCAGCAGCTAAAAAGGCAGTAAATCTTGATTTCTCTTTTGATTTATGGCGCAAAACCACAAGTGTACGTTGCTATAATAGCTTTTATCAACCTGCACTCCTGTCGTCATTAGATCACCACGCCATTGCCTCAACTTTGACGGATACATCATGATGCATGCATGCTATGTTTTTATATTCCAGATTATTTTTTATCCATTCAATTATTCTATTAATGTGTAGACTGCGATGCACGGATCAGGACATTCACAGTGCCATGAAGCAGCTCCGGTGGAGTTGAGCACGCTGTGCTTTGCTGGAGAACTTGATACTCGTAGCTTCGAGCTGGCAGCACATTCACCGATTCACTTTTTCAGATTTTTCGCAAATCCTATTTAACCATCTGTTTGATTGAAGGTCTACTTCTTCAGCCGGTTGAATATTCCAGAACAAACATTTTGAGGAAGCCATCAGAAATGGACTGCTTTGACTTAAGGGACAAATGTCTTGGCCGTCCACGTTTCTCTGCTGCTATATGTGCAAGCTATGCTATAGTGTAGGGCCTGACTAAGGGTTAAGAACATAAGCACTGCCATGTGTTTTGCAAGGCAGAGTGGGTCTGTTTTGCCAGGGCCAATCATCGACTGTTGGCTGTTTAAAGTATGGAGCTGGGACTTTCTACTGCCAGCCTCAGTTGCCAGTGGACCAATGGACTTGGCCGAGGATGGCTCTCTCTCTATCCATGGCACTTAGCGCAGCGGTATTCAGCCAATAGACTATGATCTTTTGCAGAAATGGGCTGGAAACAAGACGGCAGAGGGCTGAAGGCCGGGTTATAATCTTCAGCAGTATGCCCAATACTCTTGGCTTTGCCTGAGCCGCTCTCAAATACTCCCTAATTCTACTAATGCGAGGCCTCGGCTCTGTGATCTGCACCAACAAACCTTATTCCAGTTTGTTACTTTTTTTTATTATTTAATTATTAAGTTATTGTTCTTTATCAATCGTACCAAAGGCTGATAAGCTACTGTTTATTCTGGTGCAAGAAATCTGTGATAAATATATATTGTGTGTTAGGAGTCTTGTACCAGTGGAGGCACCCAGAAAGGTCCCTATTACGAATGACCTGTGATACCACATGGGCCGAGTCCAATAGGATTAATGGTTCAATATGCATTTAGCAGGCATGTGTTGTCAGGTTGAGCAGTCCAACAGGATTGCCCGTTATATTCTTAATACTGGGTTTTGGAAGCAGGAAATGGTTTAAACTTAGTTGCGCACACTTTCTTTCAGGAAGTGTTGCCAGTTTACATAAAAGTCATACGTAGCAGTAATTCGCTTTGTCTTATACATGCATATTGGACAGTTGTGGAAAGTGTATACTTAAAAAATAAATCTCACTGGAATTGCAAATAGTTTGGGTATCATGTAACATAACCGTCGGCAAAACATCACACCGAATTAAAACAGCTGCGATGGGAGAGTTTACAGTATCACAACACAATTTTGATTGTGCGTCGGCGCCACTTAGCAGACGATTCAAACACACATTTGATTTTTGACGGTGATCACAGCGGACAACAAGGGAAGGAAACAACGTGTTTTTTTTAGCGTGCTAGGAAGCGGTGTGGTTTCGGAGCAGCAGCTTACTGGCTCCTTGTTTCCTGGTTTACAGTAGAAGCTAAGTGTATAATGGGAGCCCTGTAAACCTTTGGTGCTGCGGTCAGAGAAGGCTGCATTGCAGTTAACACAATTAGAACCAATACCACTGTAGTACCACATGTGGGACTTTTTCACACTGCTGGACCAAGCTGATGCGACCCCTACTGAGGGGACAAGGTCACGTTCATGACCTTTGCCTCCAATGTTAATTTCATTCAAGGCACCAATTTTTGTCGGTAAAAAGAAGTGGACTCTTGGAAGAACATGCTTTCTAAACTATAATCTGAGGAAAAGTGACTCAGTTGGGATGTGGCAATTTTGGCACATTGGATTTTAATAATGGGTCAATATGATACATATTTATAAGCATTGGCGCCTTTAGACTATGCTCCAAGTTTACTGAGTGTTACTCTGTGGGAGATGGTTCTAATGAAATCTTGGTCACAATGTGTCAGAATGTAGGATATCTATTTGAAACATGTTTTTGTGGTACCTCCTCACGGTTTAATGAGCATTACGTGCTCATGGCACGTAATGCACGGAAACCATGCAAATGGTAAGTCAATTAGGACCCTTTGTTGCGGTAGATGCATACATTCCCGGGTTCAACAAAATATGTGCATAGAGAGCTAATGCTCTACTTCAGACAAAGTAATATCAACAGAGACACCATCTTTTTGAAAAGGCTCTGGTCACGTGAAGATCTATCATGTCAGTTAGTTATCATTTTTGTTCTCTGCGCTGGGACATGTTGTTCCCCCTGACATGTTGTTCACAGCATTATTATTTTAATCAATAGAGAAAAGCTATCTGAGCTGCCTTGCAATGTCAATGCAGTCCACGC
This sequence comes from Cyclopterus lumpus, assembly GCF_009769545.1. Lineage (NCBI taxonomy): Eukaryota > Metazoa > Chordata > Actinopteri > Perciformes > Cyclopteridae > Cyclopterus > Cyclopterus lumpus. Next base: position 5,135,084 of record NC_046984.1, read on the forward strand.
TTTAAAAAAGGCACACCTCAATGTGTTAAAAATGCAGTATTACTTCAAAAAAAAACAACCTTGTTTTCTACATTTCTAGGATGATAGAGATAAACAATGGGTGCTTTCCAAACACTGACGATAATTGGATAACCTGCCCTACCCAGAGCCAAAGGATATGATTGTGTTTTTAACCACAGATTGTCTGACATATCTGACGATACAAGGAAGGAGGCACAAAGGGATGATTGTGTTTTTGAGGGTGGAGTTGCAGGCCAAAGCTAGATTAAGGCTCTTTCATTGTGAAGGTGCTGACAAGCTCTTGGTCCGAAAGAGGTAGCCAGATGGCTAGTTTAAAGTGAAATGTCTGAGAGGATGAAAGAGATTGTGCCAAAAGACTGTTAAGTGATAGCAGGAGAAGTCTTATGACAGAGTGATGTTGAGGGAGGATTTGTACGTTTGAATGTGGGATAATTAACTTTGCTGTAAATGTGTCTGTTTGTCTGTCTGATGGTTTGGCTTTTTCCTGGCAGCTACCGTACAGGCTACAAATCTCTCCAGTGAGTGACTGATGGAGGCCATTAACTTCAACAGTGACTGATAATACACAAATCCCACCACATTCCCTCTCCCACTTTCTCACAAACACACACACACACACACACACTCTCTCAGCAGTTTTGGCATGTCATCGAACTGGCTGAGTCTAGGATCGTCGGGGCTTCACTTTTATTAGGGATGTTATCTAACTTGCATGGCAGCAGATGGTCTATATAACTCTGCTTTGCCCCTGGGAGAAAATAATCTGAGCGTCTTTAGGAGGACTGAGGTCCAAACATGCAGCGTGTTGCAACCCTATTAAGAGTTTGTCTCTGGTTTGTTTTGATTGGGGCTTGGCTCATATGAGGGAGGTGCTAGAGGCTTTTTAACAGTGTGTGTACATACACACACACACACACACATATCCTTCCTACTCTGAGGGCTGGAGGTTGGGCTGTGGAGAGGAGATGGTGGTTGTGGTCTTTCCTCAGACCCTGCTAGGGGTGCTAGAGACGCCTTCCTACTTAACCACCAGCCACGTGAGCCATTTACCCAAAAATACATAGTGTGTCCAGCTGGACTGTGTGTGTGTGTGTGTGTGCATACACTTATTTGCTTGTATAAATGATCATTTATTTTTTTGATGATTAATTGTTGCAATTATGGTAAACAAATTAAACCCTGGTCAAAAGTCTACAACAATAATATTATTGTGGCGACTGTGACTCAGTGGTGAGCAGGGTCGTCCTTCAATCAGAGGATCGGTGGTTCGATCCCCGGCTCCGCTAGCCCAAAACACTTAACCCCAAAATGCTCCCGTAACTGTTCTACGGTGTGTGAATGTGTGTGAATGTTAGTTACTGCTGATGGGCAGGTGGAACCTTAGCCCCTCCCATCAGGGTGTGAATGGGTGAATGATGTTAAGTAGTGTTAAAGCACTTTGAGTGGTCGGAAAAGACTAGAAAAGGTATATACAAGTACAGGTTAATTTAACATTGTTATAAAGAAGACGGTATTACTATCTGGACGGCAACACAAAAAAGGACCAACATAGCAACACATAAGGGTCCTGCAGGTGTTCTTGGTTTTCTATAGCTGTCAATAGCATCGTAACCATTAGGGGTCTTTGAGCATGCAGCCATAACGGGGAACCCACATTACTTGTCAGTTTGCTGCAGCCGAATGCAAGATTAGCCGTGGACAGACACAGGTGCACACATACGAGCGATCGCATGATCCTCCTGGCGGAAGTGGATTCATGAGCAGATTGTTGTTAGTTTTCTCAACGGCGTGATCTTTAGCTTCTTCCTGCCTTCAGGACTGACATAATTAAATTGGAAGCCGCTTGATTGGATGTATCTTAGTCGTAGTTAATTGTGCAGATATGCCAAAACAAGTCAGACCTTGTGCAATACACCATAAAATGCACTGTAGCGGCCCGTACATGCTGCAAGTCCCCCCCACCGATGGTCTCATTTCAACAAAGCTCCCTTAAAATGATGGTGTCCATTAGTTGCACACATCCCGATTACCCAATGTTATCTGATCTTCGCCCAGTAAACACTGTTAACATGCACAGCATAAGGGCCACAGCAATTTATGACACAAGTCGTAAAAATGTCTGCATCTTTTTTTCCATCAGAAGGTTCAAATAATCATGTGTTATGGGCATTGCTTTAGTCACCAAACAGAAATAATTATCTAGGTTTGCTACTCCAACATCATCTTGTCATGCCTTGTGGTTTCATGTGTTTCTTATCATCACTTTCACATCTTCTATTTTCATACTTTGTTATATACAGTGTGTAGTTATTATTATGCAAAGCCTTTTCTGCTAAGCACTTTCAAGTCTGGTTCATATTACAAACCATCATGCCATTTTGATCACTTTATTATATCCAGCTGATCTCCAGCAGAATCGCTGCACGGCCACAGCACACCACGGGGAATAGAAGTCGTGGTCTGACCCTGTTTTACCTCACGTTGTTTGCTCACTCTTGAAGGCTGAAGATTGGAAAACCTTGCGGGGGATTCCTGAGGACCTTCCTCCCTTTGCACTTGTAATCAAAGGGCAGCTGTTGTGCTTTGATTTACAAGCACCTGATGGACATTACGAGCTGTAATGTATTGTCCAAAAAATTGAGGGTAACTATTAAGCAGTTCCAACGATGTTTGGATCAACTGTGAAGTAAATTAATCAAGCATTTTCAATAATTCTATTTGGCCGCACATTAATGCAATTGCTTATTTTGTCTGTTAAAAGGATAATGTACACACATAATGGAGCGTTTAGCAGCTAAAAAGCCCGATATTCCCTCAAGAGATGTAGGCTGCAGTAGTGGCAGATATAATACTCAAAATGATATGTTTTCTTCTTAAAACATGTACTTCATATGAGCCGAATGGTATTGTTTAAGCATAATGTATCTCTAGAAAAATGCCAAAAAAACAAACAAATGCCACAATCACAATTCTTGACTTGTCCTGGCTTGGGTGTCCAGCTGAAAAAGTGTTCCGTAATGTTACTCAATAGCTCCCTCCGTCTGCCTGGGGGAGCATAGTCCTCCGACTATCTCTGATTTTCTGTTTTTCATGTAATACTAACCAGTTTGCTTTGACTCAATCTCAATAAACGCCTAATTGTGTTTATTTCAACAAAACATTCAGTGCTGCTCAAAAGCTAAGGAACTCCAATGTGACTTGGTTCTCAATTTAAACATATACAATTAAAACATGTTATACTTCTTCTGACAAATCTAAATGTTTAAGTCTTTGTTTAATGCTCGGATTTCACAAAATGTGCAAAGCCTATAACGGGGCTGGGCATGCCGAAGAGATACTCTCCCCTCAGAGTAATGAGAAGCAGAAGCTGACGCTCTGTAGAGACATTTCCACTGTACACCCAATCGTACTGCTGTTTTGATATGAGGCCTACAGTATCCCAACTCAATGGTAACAACATTTGCAAATGACTCATCTGTTCTTATTGTGTTTGCTGAGTCATACTGAATATCTCATGTTTGCCGTATCCTCACATTTTGCAACAAATCATGAAAATGGTAATGTCTTAAGTAAGGTTTTCCCCTGTCTAACAGTTCATTGAGCGTGAAAACAGTGTCACGGTTTGGAGACGGGTAGCAAGTGGTGTGCCAAATGGGTACAAGACAGGCCAATGAAGCCAAGAAAGATACGAGGGTTTAGAAATATTAAGTTATAACCTATTTTTCAGGAGCTTTAAGGACTGGCCTGCTAACTAGATGGGGAAGAAACACATGAGTTTTGTTTCACAATATTGGCTCTAATTAACCGCATGTTTAAAAAAATGACTTTTTCCAGCACCAATGAAAGGTAGATGGATTCAGGATAGCAGAATGAAGACTAACACAATTGCTGCCACTGTACGACCCTGTTCGGTTTTGGCAGTGCCGGTGCAGCACAGTATGTGTCGGCCTATAGTTCGATAAAGATCTCAGTTCCATTCCAGACTGCTTCTTACAGGACAGCTTATAGAGACTTCAGTCTTAGATTCTGCTTCCTAACTCATTTACAGACATGAGGTTTTGGACCATCCACGCTCACACAGGGGCATGGAAACATGCAGTCCAACTCCCCCCGACCTGCCAGCCTCCCTCTGTCCGTCCTCTCCCTGCTAGTCGAACCAGTGCCCGCTCCTCTAAAGCTCCCTGTCCGGGCTGAAGTTCCCCGCAGCTCTGCTTTGCTCGCTCCGGTTCTGGAAGTGAATCGGGGGGCCAAGGTGGCCCACATCTGCTCCCCCTGTGCTCATGAAGTGGTGGCAGCAATTGTTCTTCAATGTCTTAAATCTTCCCCCCAGTTATTAGATGAGTTTAAGACTTCTGGACCTCCAGGTCTGAGAAGCGAAGCCAATGCAGAAGTGCCTTGAACTTTTTGATGGCCATCATGGGACGACTCCTCTTCTTCTGAGAAAAGGGCCTACTACTCACTTGATTTAGTACTAAATTATAAACAGGAGTTTATGGTCTCAACCTCTTGTTTCAAGTCTTCCACTTTGTGGTTGACAGGTCGCTACTACAGCGTTGTCTAGTTATCCTTGTGTGTTTGCCTTAAAAACTTCACAGTTATTTAAAGCTAATTGTAACATTGTGATCGCCGGCTTGCATTGGCCAGTGCTCAAATCTTTTTTTCAGTCACTTGGAAACATATTGTTTTGAAGTCTGTGGTTTTATTGTCCGCCTTTCGAGTTGATTGTGATACTTCAACTCGATGTTTGTTGCCTGTCTGAACTGATTAAGATGATTTCTCCTAACTCCCTCGTAAGTGTACGTTAACGAGGTTATTCTTTAAGTTTTGTACTTCGGCAATTTGGCATCGCACTTTCAAAACTCGGTGGTGTTGCAAAAAGCATTTGGGTCCAAATTGAAGCTGCGGATATTCCGTGCGTGAGCGTCTTTTCTGCATCGACCTTGAGCAAACTGAGACACACTGCCAAAACTGTCATTGCCGTGCATGCTGATATTCTCATTGTTGTCCTCTCTGCAAACCAAAGTTGCATCAAATGGCCCGTATACAACGCCATGATTGTCATGAGTGTTGAAAGAAAGCAGGGATGGAAGGTATAGCTCTATCAAATCAGCATTCATGAAAATGAAAGATGAACATCAACAAAAGCAGCATGATCCATGTGTGGAGACAATAGCCCCTTCCCCAAAAAGACGATAAAAATCCAAATACATAAAATCCAAAACACGACGTGAGACGAAAAGGTAAATTGCATGGAAAGAAGGGCGAACTCGTCACTGGTCAAGAGGTTGTAATGGACCTCGGTGTGTCCTCATCCCGCTCTTCACTCCTCTTTCATCTTTCATTCCTCAGGCCGCCTGACAGACCAAACACACTGCCACGGGAAAAACAGGATGCACCGCAGCGGATGACGTCGTGCCGCATACCGGTAGGTGGTGATGGAGCGATGGCCTGTGAATGCATGTGTTCGGGGTCATGTGTGATTCTGTAAGTGCAGTGGAAGCTTAGTTAGTCAAAGAGTTACTGTGACCCCACTTCTGCTTCTGTCTCCCAATTCACCACTAAACATCCACACAAGGGCGTGCAAAGTTACTTATGGGGTGATAGTAAGATGTCAATGGGCTTTCACCCACACTGCACCGCCTCGAAAACATCCAATGGAACATTGGTAAACCACTAATGGCCTCTAATGACGAATGATATCAGAGCTGTTATGTTTCTTGTTGTTTTTCTCTTCTCTCTTTCATTACAGTCTCTCGCTCTCTTCCTCTCTCCGAAGTGTACGGTCCCACAGGCGAAACCCTCCGCCCCTCTCGGCCTGGCGGAGTTAGCAGGATGCCTTCCATCGGCTTCATTCTCTGGGTGGGAAAAAGACAGAAATCTGACTGAGAACCAACCGTGCCGGGAGCAAGGCAAAGCCGACAGCTTCACGACTTCGATTGATAGTCGATACCAACATGAACCGACAGCGCTCTTTAAAAGACAAGTAATGCAACAATAACAAAAGATGTGACATCTGTTTTTTGTTTCGAACATGCTAGTCATGGTATAAATCTATGTTTTGACTGAAATGAGGCGTCTCCCCATGTGCCAGCCGAGTCAGTGATTTGGCTTTGTTTTCATCTTTGTGTGTTGCTGCCAAGACTTTGACATTTGTCTCAGAAGAACGATATTGTCACGGAAATGTTGACATATGTTGATGTGAGCGTCGGGGTGTATTGGGGCATGCCACTTCAGTGGCTCAGGATCTGATTATGTGACACCTATCCATGTAGTGCTGTTACCAACAATTTGAGAAATAGATAACACACAAGAAATCCAAACGAGACTAATGGGAATCGGCGGTTTCCAGGAGTATGTGGAAGATTTGTGGAATAGCTTGACTTATTAAGAATTTTTTTATGTGAATATTATAATGCCCACAGAAACATATTACACATGTGTGTCATGCTGGACTTTTGTGGAATTGCACAAGACATCGTTCTGACCTGAGTCAGGTGTAACACAAACACCAAATGCTAAGTTTAAAAAAGTAAACAGAAAGACCAAAGTAATAGATAAATGCTTAAAAAATCCAGTTTCTGTCACTCCAACTAGTAGCAGTACAAATGCAAAATCAAGAAAATTAAAAAAAAGCCCCAACATAGTGCTGTGGAATATGATGAGAGAATTCCACAAACAATCTCAATCATTAAAGGGGAACAAAGAAGGGGTACTTGAGTCCACCTCGAAAGGACTTTGGGAGTACATTAGACTAAAAAGGTTTACAACCTCTGGGCTGTGTTTGCCATGCTGAGCTTAGCATCCATCACCTGAAGCTGTACTTTATCTGCCTCAGTGGCCCTTTGGTAGCCAAAACTACACTTTGTCAGCCTCAGCTGGTCTTTGCAGCACAAGTGTAAATGATTACACACACATAAACACACACGCACACACAAACTTGCTAAAACCAAGGGTTTACCAATTGAGACTACATAACCTAAAGTCAGTGTGGCATGCGCTTGTCAAACAGCATTCTGAAAGCTCCTCCCCCAACACCATTTTGATGTTGGATTTAGGGAGGTTCCCTAACACTAACCCTTTTCACTTTCCAGGACAAGTGTTTAGGTGAGAAAGGATGAAGGGTTTAAACTTCTCAAGCTCCTACAATTCATGTTGTCATTTTCAAGTGCAACACCCTCAATATCTTCCAGGAGAGACTCTTCAAAAGTAGGCACCCTTATCCCCACCAGTAGGATTCAACACAGCGTATCCATCCTCTCTGACGCCAGGCCTTTCCTGGTATCCTAGAGATCCTTGGGTGTGGCCATTTAGAACAGCTATACACAGCAACACGTTTGCTTTGAGATGTAGTCAGACCATACTGCTTTCGACCTCATTAGTTTCAGGAATACCCCGGTATTTTAAAATAATACCTGTAGTAACAGGTGTGGTACTGATAAAGAATGTATGAGGTGCAGTGCGGGTTTTGTACAGACTTGAGGGTTTTCTGCAAAGTTGTGTACAGTTAAGAAAAAGAAAAGAAGAGATTGCTGATTTGTTGAACCGATTAGATCTTTTGATCTTGCACTGCTACGCACACGGCTGGATTGCTTCTTTGACCACTGTAGTCGAGTTCAAAGCAGCTATTTTATGAAACCACATGTTCAGGCATACGCGGCCTCTATCGGAGCCTCCACTGAAACCAACAGAATTGAGGTAGACCGAGAGAGAGAAAAAGAGAGACATGACTCAGACTCTCATCCCTTCTCATCCATCCATCTATCCCTGCATCTGGTTTGCATTTGTGTGGATGTCTCTCATCCTCGAGCTTCGGCACCAATAAACCCCAGTTCTTCCGTCTCCCCACCCCACTGGTGCTGGTTCCAGTTGAGGACTGAGACGGCAGAGGTTCCCTGGACATGACGGTCCCTGGTCAAAAACATGTTGGGCTGAAGATAACAGCCTCCACTGGAGTTAAAGGAGTGTCGGCATACATCTGGAAAGAACAGAACGCGTTGTTCTGTCTGGGAAAAATTGTCTGATTACTGGGGTGATAAAGTGGGCTAAATTAGACAGGCCTGGCTTCGGGGTGAAATCCACAAGGCTTTGGTTTCTATGTGGCTTGGGTTGGGAGAACAGCTGACAGTTCCTGGCTTGAGATGGGATTAGAGCAGGGGAAAATGTACCACCCATCTTACTGGGGACGGGATTCTCTAGTCTGGGGGGAAAAATGTGGCTCGATAACTAATGCATCACATTGTCTTTGGATGCCGGCGGGCTTGGCATGAGGCGCACAGTGACGGTTCTGACGGAGTGCGTTATGGGAAATGACGCAGTAGCTCATCGATCATACCCGCTTCCAAAGGCTGTCGATAGGCCACGGTGCTGACGACAGGAGCCCAGACTAAGTTTAGACATATTAAAGTCACCTGGCTAGACACCAGAAAAAGCGTCACCGAGTTTGATGGATGGTATTTCTAAATGACAGATGGCGGCAGTCGGAGAAATGTGTCATTTGGTTGGTTGAGCAAAGCTACGCTCTGAGATTGTCTTTCTTTTGCTCGCCACTTGCTTTTTCTATCAAATATTGAAAGCAAATGTACATATACAGTCTGTAGTGTGATTGTGTTTGTGTCCAGCTCAGCCTGTGTTAAGAACTCACCAAATGCTGGTCATTTCTGTTATTTTCCCTTCTGAGACTCTTTTTCCTCTTATCTTTGTTCATTTATGAAGCAGATTTATACATACTTACTTATGTTAAAGAAGCCTGTTTAGTTGAAGTTTTTAAATCAAGACTGAAAGCCTACTTTTATTCGCTTCATTATAGCCTAAACTAGAACTTAGTTGGATCTATAACTTTTTTAATGTATTGTTTTATTTCTTTCTTAAGTTATCTCCTTTGTATTCATTACAGCCTACCCTAAACTTAGTCGTGTCCAGTACCCTGTCAACATCCCTTTCATTTCAATGGTTTTCTTCCCAGTTGTTTTCCTTTTAATGTTTACACTTTGAACAAAGTACACGTCAAGCACATGGAATTGTAAAGTGTATTGGGACCATACTGCATGGTGATTCTGCACTTTTATATAAATTGATTGATGAGCGCACATCTTTTTAGAAACGGCTTGTACTGCTGAAGTCAGCACTACTAAGGACCTTTGTACAACAAGTTCATGTGTTTTTGTCCAAACTGCCTCAGGTTATATTCAGGTTGCGTCAATCGCGTTTCCAGTTGTTTGACCCCTGAGAGCAATGTTGCATGCAAACGTCTAAATCCCAAACATAATCTGATGAACTGATTCACTTCATTAATTAGTCTCCCAGGACACCGAACTTTACGACAAACAAAGTACAGAAAACAGAGTTGCAAAATGTAAAGATAGGTTGTGAAAGGTGATTGTAGAACAAGTTGAAATCGGAGATGATTGGAAACCAAAGGATGTATAAAAGACAAGACATTAGGGATTGTGCTCCAGGCAGTTTCTTGCTAACCAATGCCCCTACTAGATTAGAATTTAGTTTTGTCTGGTATTGTGAATTTTTGCAATAAAAAGATTTATAAAACTCTTTGGACTTTGTTTTGCAAGGTTTCTGTGCATAACGGTTAAAAAAAAGAATAATCCTTCACAAACGGTTTTAGAAGTACATGAAAATGTTCTACTAACTACCCACAGATCTGCTTTCATGATGATGGCATTTAGACAAAAGTAATTTGATTGATATTCCTGTATCGGTTAACCAGGAACTGCTAAATACATCCATCCATCCATCCATTTTCAATACCGCTTATCCTCATTAGGGTCACGGGGGCGCTGGAGCCTATCCCAGCTGACATAGGGCGAAGGCAGGGGACACCCTGGACAGGCCGCCAGTCCATCGAGGGCACATGTAGGGACATACAACCATTCACTCTCACATTCACACCTATGGGCAATTTAGAGATCAATTAACCTGCAGCATGTCTTTGGACTGTGGGAGGAAGCCGGAGAGCCCGGAGAGAACCCACGCTGCCACGGGGAGAACATGCAAACTCCACACAGAAGGACCGCTCCGACCGGGAATCGAACCCACGGCCCTCTTGCTGTGAGACGACAGTGCTAGCCACTACACCACCGTGGAGCCCTCTGCTAAATACAGTGATGCAAAATGGCTCTCAATGGTGCAGGTTTAACCATATAGACTAATAAACTGGGCTTTGGTCACTGACTCCATGGCAACATGACAGCTGTATCCTGTTTGTATCAGCAAATATAGCACGTTACATTTTTTTATCCTAAATGGAAATAAGGAAAGCAATCAGTCTAGGACATGTAGTGATTATTACATAAGCACGCCATTAATGGGGAGTGAACGCCAAGCAAAAAGAATCACAGTTTAAAGAATTGATAAAGAGAGCAAGTCATTACACACTTTTAATCTGGTGCAGTTTATGGACTATTCGACATTTAGAAAACATGCACTATTATACATTATTTGGTGCACCACTAACATTTATCGAGTTTAAGTAAATGGCTAATAATGGCTGACATCATTTACTGTAATATGCCTGCAATATTTTGCCATTTCTTCCACCCCACAGAAACTCTTCATCCAAAACCCATTTTAAACAGTATTTGTCTTCGTATTCCCTCACATGAATCATACCACGGTTTTGCTTCTGTTATATGATTATAACTGGCCACTTACTCTGCCTCGGTGAATTAAACATGTTTACAGTCTAGTTTGGTAGGAAGGTGCCGAGTTGTGTAAAGGTGCCATCGGGGAAAGCTTCATTCCAGTGAGAGCAGATTAAAGCTAAGTGTGTTTGGAGCATTTCATTCCATCTCTGGAGAATTTACTACATTAGTGTGTTTAATTTGGCCACGTGAGAATGATGCCATTTGAATTGCATCAATGACAACCAATCCAGCTTCCAAGCAAACGGCAGTGAGGTCCATTACAATTGTAGTCTGAACCAACAATGGGAAAAAACTAACTCTAATCGCAGAATTTCATGGGTACGAGGAGGCGGATGTTGACATCTGATAGCCAGCAGTTATTCCAACTTGGAGAGACGATAATGACAAAATGAACTAAGGGAAAACCGTAGTCTGGACGGATGCTCGTGTTCTGCTTTGACTTTTTTAACTAGTACTCAGAGGGAATAAACAAGCTGAGTCTCTGAAACAAACCGAAGGTGTCGTATAGAATAGAGCTGTTGCTCTCATGTGTCAAGATATCTCAACCAACGGGTTTTACCCCTCTGACAGCGGGGCAGGACTCTTCCTATGTGATGCGCCACAGTTTAGGATTGCAATCAAATCCCCATTTTTATTGCATGGGAACAGCTATTGTGTTGATGATCTGGCCTCGCTCGCGATGTGGAGAGTGTGTGTGTGTGTGTGTGTGTGTATGGGCTGGGTGGGGTTGGCAAGTGTCTGCAAGGAGGGGAGCTAAACTCAGTTTGATGACATCTTCATTGTGACTCTGACTAGTATCGCCCTCTCTCTCCACACACACACACACACACACACTACACACAAAGACGGGGACTTCGCTCACTTGCCACCCATGAACATGTCCTCTGTCTCCTAAATAAAAGCACATTATTGTTTGACACGTGACGTGTTGCTCTTTTCCAGCGTCTTACCGGGAGTCTTGGTCACCCTGGCAACACGCGCATGAGCAGAATTGAGTCATTGTTTTTTGGGCCCACTGAAGTTTGACAAGCATCTGTTTTTTTTAATTTTATATGCTAAACAAACTTAATTTGCATGCAGAGGGGACGGGACAGGGGGGAAGTGATCTGGCACGAGGTAACATATCGGTGAACGGCTTGAACGTCACATTTTTCACTTTTGAAGTTTTAATCAGCTGGGTATGACCGTACTCCTGGGAATAAACGTGCACCAACACACACACACACACACACACACACACACACACACACACACACACACACACACACACACACACACACACACACACGCAGACACCTCTTCCCGGCTCTCTCCTCGGATGAGCCAAAGTTTGCTCTTCCCATGGTGCTTTGTGCTCGGGCGCTATCCCAGCCGCACCGCTTCCCTCTGAACTCCCACAACTTCAAAGAGGAATAAGGGGAGCAAGGAGGGGCAGGAAGAAAAAGAAAGAAAAGAAAAGAAAAGAAAGAAGAGGGAGAGAAAGAGCTCTATTTTCCTAATCACATGCCCATGGGATTTGAGCTGCAGAGGTGAGGGCGAAGTAAACAATTTTGTTGGTCGTGTTTTTGTTGTGTTGTTCTTTCATTCCGTGGCCTCCTTTTGTTTCAAGCTTCTTCTTCTTTCTTTTTTTTGCTGAGGAATAGAGGGGTGATTAATGCAGATCCCCTCCCTATTACTCCCCACTCTCTCTTCTGTTTTGGGAAGATTCCCCCTGGTAATTAATTCACCGCAGAATTAATTAGAGTGAAGGGGGCGGGGGGTGGTGGATCTCGAGAGAAAGGAGTGCAAATATATTTTGAGAAAGAAAGGGGGGGGGGGACAATAAAGAAAAGTGACGATGAGAAAGGTTTCGAAAAATAGGGTAAAATAAGAATGTGGTTTTAAGAAAATGAACATTTTGTATATCACTATATATAACTGTGTCCAACAAGGGCTGACAGAAATTACGGGTCCAAATGAGGTTTTCCTGGAGCCCGGTGGCACTCTGCTGAGCCTCACTGCGAAGCAATATGGGGGAGATAATGAATGAAGATAAGAGATTCATATATATTTGATAGGTGCATAGAGTGGCTGACGAATGGAAAATGATGCATATGGGCGTATGGATAATGCCTGCAAGACGAGAGAATAATAGGCTGGGGGGAACGTACGCGAAAGAGCAAAGGATGTGTGGTTTCTGCATTCAGCTTGAATTTGATTGGTCCCCTCGATCGTTGCGTAATGCCGATTGGTCTCCAAGAGTGAAAAAGGGGGTTTGACATCCAAGTGTTGTACCGCTGCCAACATAAAGACAGAAGTATTCCTATTCTCAATTCTTCAGGAACTCCTCCTCTCTAAACTCAATCAAGCACTTTTCCATTTTGATTCCGCACCGAATGCCAGTTTATATGAACGCGGATGACTTGATTGAGGCCGTAACGAATCTTTGGAGCTGGCACGCCACGCCTCTTAGCTAATTGGCTAACTGTATTAAGGAATTGCAATGTGCTCAGGTACAGTCTCCATCTCATTCTCACCAACTGGCCGGTGCCTCTTTTCCGGCCCTCCGTCCCTCCCGTCTTCCCCTCTTCGCCCCTTCGCCACAATCTCACCTCTGTTTCCTCTACTCTTTACTTACTTTCACAAACGCCCATTCTGTCCCCCCCCCCCCCCCCCCCCCCCCCCCCCGCACTGATGCTCTCTCATTCACCCTGGTTCCTCCACTGGGTTACTCCTGCGTCCCTTTTAACTCCGTCCTCGTGACGAATGTTTGCAGCCCCCTTCGCGCTGTCGCTCTGGCACCGAGTGGACTTGAGAGGCACTCGAGTTTAACCCGCGACACGCCGACGTCATCGCTCTTCCAAAACCTTTCATGAGCGTTTCTGCCTCAGTGGCAGAGGAAGCGTTCAGATCCTTTACTGAAGCAGAAGTACCACGCTGCTACCTGGCTGCCTACCTGAGCACCACTCTGGCTTTCTTTATGTTTGGATATGTTTTTATTTCTTTCTTTTTTTTTTACTTAGCGTCCTCTTGCTGGTTTCTCCAGTTGAAGGAACCACCTTTAAGTGAAATAAGCATTACAGCACCAACTTTGCCAGAAGGCTGTGCGTTCATGTGGAACCCTCTTATTCCCTCACCACGTCCTAATGTAAGAAACTGATTGTGAACACAAAAAAAAATGGTTGAGCTCATTTTAAGAATTGGACATGCTCCCTGGTAGTTTGATCAATGCATAATAGTCATGTACAAATCCGGGTTAAAGGAGAGGATCTCGGCACTGGGTATGTGTGTCTGGGAAAGACGCACACTACCTGTTCCTCCTGATAGCCTCCAGATGTGCCCAATCTCTAGCTTTAAAACACGGGACTGGCCTGGTCTTTGTCAGCAGTTATTAAGATTCATTTTCCCATCCAAGGAGAGGTGCATCCTGGTCAGCAACTGTAAATCATTTGTATATCAATAAAAATGTGAAGAAAAAAATAAAAATAAACGGAGAATCTGTTTGATGCATCGAAGTCTTCCCTTCATGTTGTATTTTATTTATTTAACAGTATACGGTAACAACCAACATGGGACCGAGTGAAAGAATAAGGAAGCACAAGCCTGTGGTATGTAGAAGCTTAACTTATTAAAACTGGATACTAATTCGACTTCCAGCCAGCCTCTCACCTCTCCCCGTTTCTGTCTGCACAGGCCTGAGAACCTTTTCGTCTTAATGGAACTACAGCATGCTGCGTGCTCACCGTCCTCCGTCTGGTAAGGTCTGACGGAGCGATCGGCCTCGTTAGTTTATATTAGATTCGAGAGAGGTTTGCTGGAGCAATTACACCGTGAGCGACGGTGGGAATATGGCCCTGTTTCTGTCTCCCGTATTCTGTAAAAGGAGGAAACATTTGTAAAGCTTGTTGCGGAGGCGCTGCGTTTCTTGTCTCTCCACCTTCTGTGTTTGATCTCCTGTGATCTCTGTGTTTCCCACCTCTTAACTCTGCCTTGTGTCCACACGGCCGCTCGTCTTGTATCTCCGTGTGTTTGCACGGCCCGCGTGTGTGTGCGCAGCGTCCAGATAGCGTTGGTGTAAAGTGATAAGGCTAAGTGAATGATTCCCCCCCCAGTCAACAGAGGGGAGCGGGAGGCGGAGCAGAGGGCAGGCAGCCTGCCATGGGAATCTGGATAATCCATTCTGCTCACTTTATTAACGTCATTATGGAGGAAACAGAGAGGGCAGAGAGAGAGAGAGAGAGAGAGAGGGGTGCACTGGAGGAATGGAGGGAAGAAAGGATAGAGAGACAGACAGAGTGGGTGGAGAGAGAGTGCACAAGTAGAATTTGTCAAATATTTTTTTTAAAAGAAAGAGCATTAAAGTGGTGCAAACTAATAAAGGTCAGAGAAAAAAAACAATAATTGAAGCTTCAAACATAACGTTGAACCTCTTTCCTGCGTTTATCCTGCAAACTCACAGCGTGCCACAACGGGTTAATAACGTTAGGGATGAAGGAGCAGCTTATAAGTCTCACTTATCGAGAGTTTACCCCTCTCTCACCCAGTGTGTGCTGGGATAGACTCTAACCCTGCTAAAAGGTGGCATGTAGAGCTTACTGTTTGATATTTTATTGGGATTTTTTTTGTCTATGTTCTCTGATGCATTTTATGATGGATAAAACAACTTAGAGCGTATTATTGTATCTAATGTGAAATGTTTTGGTGCCACCATAATTCTGTTTCCAATCCACGCCCCTCTTATCCAATGAGCTGAAAGAAAGTCAAATAAAAAACAGATTTGTAGCTTTTATTTGGGGAGAGAGAGAGAGAGAGAGAGAGAGAGAGAGAGAGAGAGAGAGAGAGAGAGAGAGAGAGAGAGAGAGAGAGAGAGAGAGTGAGGCTTCCAAGGCACTCATGGAGTTGATAATTGTTAAGATTTGATCCTATTCTTTCTTCTTTTTTTTTGATCGCCATTAGATCTGTGTGAAATAAACTCATCCCCATAAGAGCACTGCATGCCAACACAGAAGGCCCAGGCACACAAATGCACCGTGTGGGCCAATCTTAGGAGGGCGAGGGTTAAACTGCTGCCAGCACACTTGAGGAAGAAGTATTACATTTAAAACAGAGCAATATCACAGAGTGATAATATTACTAATATTATTTAAAATATAGTATTAAAATATTAGTTGAAGGCCTACAAAATGAAGCCAACATTATTAGAATCAAAAGTAGTATAATAGTAATATAAGTCACGTATTAAAAAAAATCTAAATACTTTTTCATTATCAATGTGCATGATATTTTATAAAGGGTTCATGTTCTTGGCATGTTGAATCTGAAATCTTCTGCTCGCTCATATTCCATCCATGTACCGCGTGCTGTGACCATGGCGGTGAAAAGAAGTCTGATGACCACGAGCCGACTTCTCACTTGATTAGTAAAAGTTGGACACATGTCGCCGGTTTCAAAATCTCCTTCAATATGATGTTCATTTTCATTATCGTCCTATTTTAGAGTGGAATAGACAACAAAGTAGGTCCCAGTTTATCCAAATAAGCCATTTCGGTGGCCGTTAGTGGTTGAACTGGGAGCTCCCAGTGTGACTGTAACTGCCTGAACGGGAAGCCGAGCGTCTCTGAGAAGGATCCTACAGAGTCTGCTACAATTTCACAAATGCAAACGCTGAGACAAGAAAAGCAACAAAAGGTTGTAGGCAGAAGAAAAATAACAGATGCTTTTTCTTTTCTTTTTTTAGGAGTAAATCAATGTGAAGCAGATCCTTGTTTTGGAATATGGTTCTTCATGATGTTATCAATTCTGTCCGCTTTTTCTTTCTCTCTGTCTCTGGCCCTCGGGCGCAGTTTAATGTCCTACGGGCGCAGTTTAATGTCCAAAATAAAAGCTCATTTTTCTCTCGAGCTGATTCCATTAATCTGCGTGTCCTCTGTTTTGTTGTCAATTATGTCAAACGTGTTGCCTTCTTTTTCTGGAAAAAGCAGCTCAGCGAGCGTAAGGAGGACAGCCAGGGACATTTCCAAATAAAAGCTGTGGCCACGCACACGTTTCAGAATTAGGAGTGTCACACAAACAACTTTCCCCATCGTGGAAAAAGTAACAAGCTCATTTCTGATTTTTTGTATGTGGGGGGGGGGGGGGGGTCGCTCGGGGCTCTGGGGTTAGCGTCCGTCGTGATGGCGACATTGCGCTCTCGTGAGTGTGCCAATGCATCCGTACAGCTCCACACACACACACACACACACACACAAACATGTTACATTCATACTGAAAAAAACACACACTCTCTCTCTCTCACACACACACACCTCCAGCCAGACTGTTGGATAAGCCTCATTTAGCCTGCTGTGTAACTGTCTCTGTGTAACGAATGGCTTGTGTCCTGTTAGTCGCGAGTCCAGCCAGACCAACAGCCTTACAGGACCCTCTACACTGACCAGATACACACACACACACACACACACACGCACGCACCCCTCAACACTAACCAGATATCCTGCCTCCAGCTCCATCTATCACCTCCACGTCCACGCTACGCTTCATATCAGGGGCCACCTCAGTCCCAGACCCCGAGTGCTTGTTTTAGGCCGCGCCGGTGCCACACCTCCCCTCCTCTTTCGGGGTGGAACGCCCCCGTTTAAGATGCGCCATCACGTCCCCGGCTACCGCCACCGCTTTCTCATTCTGTCCACGGGCTACCGGCGGCGGGAAATGATGACAAATGGCCTGCTTTTGATGGCTTGTTTTTTTTCTTCTTCCTATTTCTCAGTTGGTTCTTCGCGTTGAAAATACAGAAAATACACAGAAAAAACAAGGACTGAAGTTTTAATCCGATTGACAGATTAAAACTTTCCATTTTTGGTGATGACTCAACACAGCCTAGTGTTTGGCGGTTTGACCTTTTATGAGGCGTGCGTGTGAATAAATGTGTAAAGTATGGGTGTTTCTAGCTGATGTGTATAAATGGGAATATGTGTCTCCTTGAATGTGCGTAGCTTTCTCACACACACACACACACACACACACACACACACACACAGCCATGCACTGGATGCACAGAAGGATGAGAGACTCGGAGGAAACCCAGCGGGGTTGTGGATGTTTCTGTCTCCTGGTTACTGGAGTCCCTGTTAACTATTCAGTGGAAGGTAACGATCAAAATGGCAGTTGGAGGAAACTGTTTGACGTCGGGCCCACAAGTCCTGGAAGGTGACATCAGTCGAGGCTGGCATGGAGCCTCGGTGGTTAGCGCTGTCGCCTCTTTTCTCTGGATGTATGGCACTTTGTGTGGTGTTCCTTCTCCCCGTTTCCTCCCAAAGTCTAAAAACATGCAGGCTAGATCTAGGTCTGGAACTACGGTTCCCATAATGCTTTGTGAGATGTAAATGGGGATTATACTATTATTATATTTGATTATTTTTAAGAGTGTTTTTTTTTCCAGCTTACTCATGGGTGTGCCGACGGTTATCACTGGATTGCTCTGATATGCCGATGAACTCTGAGAAATGGTTCTCTGTGATTTCGCGGTGAGATATTACTCAGAAAAGATATGTCAATAATTTGGCCGCTCAGAATATTTGTATTACCGTGACTGCTTCCATGACTTTGTGTCACAGCTGCTGCAACTTCTGACCGCTGGCAGTACGACAGTAACTGACCTCCCGTTGTTTTAAGAAGAGAAAAGAATAATGCATTCGATATACAGATTCTGGATTTCCACAACCCCTGAATAGGTTGGCCAGATACAGGCAGATGATTAATACAGTCGTGGCTGGATTCCGGGGGGGGGGGGGGGGGGGGCGAGAATATGTTTTCCACACAAACTCCCCACACAGGGTAGACATGTACACCATGCTGCCTCCAACTCCCCCCCCCCCCCCCCCCCCCCTTCATGTACGGCATGCTGTTTTTTTTAGCCCAGAGACCCAGAATCGCAGCACAACTCCTTTGCTGGAATAAGTACAACTTGGTCCCCGATGGTAATTTGCATGTAGCGTGTAAACACAATAGAAACTAAAAGAAGGTACAGGACAACAGGGGTCCTCTAGAACGAGACCACATCACAGCGTTTCGGTTCGCTCGTCTCCGAATGCGTTAAAGACTGATATGCGAACGGCATCTACTGCTCTAAAATACAGAGCTTGCACAACGCGTATGCACTCAGAGAACCTGAGGCCCGAGCAGGTTGATGAGTAACGATGTCGTGACGTTAGTCACCAACAAGTCTGCACCTATACCCCATGATTTATTTATTTATTCAATTTTTTTCCTGGTGGTAGTCGCTGCTGTTGTTATATTCAGGACCTCCCAACTGAAACTGCTAAGACAGGTGCATTTCTTATCAAGGGTGAAATCAACCATTTCCAGCTGCAAACTAGATTTGATTTAAACATTGTATTGATCATTTCTTCTCACTCCGCCCTCAGATTTAGCCGAGCTTCTTATCACCTGTGTGAAAACTGCCGTCCGTATTGATCACGACCTCCCAGCCTGGCAAATATTGACTCACTGTGACTTCCCACCTGATCCGCAGATTAGAGGCAGGCGTCGGTCCAGTGGGAAAGCAAAGGCAGATCACAAATGACAACAGTCCCAATGAAAAGAGCCACTGTATGTAAACGGCAGAGAAACCTTGACTTATTATCACGCCTCTCCATATGAACTCATGTTACATGTTGCAGGGCTGCTCAAAACATCCACAAATAATGGTTCTTTTCTAGTTCTCAATCATTGGTTTGATGCAGCCTCTTGCGATCTTTTCCTTTTCTGTTTTGGTATTATTATTATTATTATTATTATTATTATTATTATTATCATAATTGCAGTTCTTGACTCTACAAGCTAGTTAACTGCTGTTGCCACAAATAGGAGAAAAAAAGGCCTGTTTAGTTTCAAATTTCAAGTGAATTTCATTCTGAATATTCCCAGTATATTCTGCTAATGAACTCAAAACAAACTGGCCAGACACACATGGTATGAAACATTCATTAAGTCAATAATCTCACTTACAGTTGGCAACCTGACATCTGAGCTGAGGGTGCACGGGTAGGGGGGGGGGGGGGGGGGAATTGCCATCAAAACAAAGGTAAGGAAGCATAAAACAAGGCCGCAACACAACAATGACAATAGAGCAGAAATTTACTTTCATATAGTGATACTAATCGCCCATATTTAACTTCATCCGCCATTTGAATGAGCTTTATCTTTGGTTACTCTACCATCATAATACTTCGGAACTGCACGTTGCAAAAATGTGACATTGTGAAATGAAACCGAGCAACTTCAGCTTTGTTCTGTTGAGGAAAAGACTGTGGGGTTTGGGTTAATATCCATAGCCTGCGTTGACTCCAGCAACTTGCATGACTTGGTGTCGGTGAAGTAAGTTACTTCCCAAAAAGCACGGTTCAAAATGTTTCTTTTGATGCATTGTGAGCTCAGGAAAAGTCTCCGTCAAGCTCCTTCCAGACGAGTTCCTAAGCGTCACATGAGCACACCGCAAACGAAAATCTGAAATGTTGCAATAAATAAATAAAACTTTGGCCCAAGTTAAAAAATAGTCTGTTTGCTGCTCCGTGTCGCGGAATATTACCGAGTGAATCAAGAGGATTCCAGTGAGCTGAAACTCAACAGACAAACCAACATTGACATTTAATGAAAATGTTTAAGTTGCAGGAAACACTTTTCTCTAGGCTATTCTAAAATTAGTAGTACTGAAAACTGTTTATGTCCACTAAGTGATGACCCACTGTGTTGTGGGAATTTAGAAGTTCATGTTTATTTCCCAGAGGCATTGTGGGTCTAATTCAAAATCTGGGATGGGAGGTGCCATCACCCACAATCCCTTCCTCCAGCATTCAGGCCAGCTTTCTAGGCGCTCGGCCCAAACAGCAGATGGAAGACAGGGATAGCTAGCCTCAGTGACTCCGTACAAGTTTTCTTTTCTTAAAAAAAAAGCCTCTAATTAAAATGTTTAATAGACGATTAAACGGCATCATCCAGTGAGTGTTTCTTGTTTCAGAGTCATTCCTGCATAGCAATCAGAGCAGTAGGTCCCAGGCGTGCGGTTTTACACACACAACCACACACATACATAAAAAAACTAACTTTTTCTTCTCCGATTATTTCGTTTGGTTTTTCCTTTATTCCTTTTTCTTCTTCTTTTTCTCGAATTCCCCAGGACTTTCCTTCACGTCTTTTCTTTCTCCCCCCCCCCACGCCCCCCTCCTGGGTCTAATGACGTCTCTGGTAGGCAGCACATGTGTAGGATTATCAGGCGCTTATAAGAGAGGAGATAGTGTTTCTCCTGCTAACTTTCCAGTCTTTTTTTTTTTTTTTTTTACCGTCTCGCCTCATGCAATGATGTGCCTCGGCCTCGGGGTCGGACTCAGGTATCGGGTTACTCGTTTCTCAGGGATTGTGGGCGGAGGAACTCCCGGGTTAAAACCAACGCTGTCCATTTTCTGCACACTTCCACTAAGGTGTTGCTCCCTCTCTCCGATTAATCTGGATGCTCTTCCGAGTGACCTTCTGCAGCACAACAGTGAATTGATGATGAATTATATGACGGGAGCCGAAGCTGTTTGATACTCAGCTTATTTTATTCTTCAAACCAGACCAGCATTAGAATAGTTTTCTCTTTTTTTTTTTTAAGTGGACTTTACTTACCATGTGTGTGATGTCCCTGGATCTTTCTTCCTTCACATGATCTGCATTTGATCCTCATAATCTTTTATTTAGTTGTTGCTCATTAGCTGTTCTCGCAGAGTTCTCGGGGCATTAAGTCCGAACAGAGCGGCAAACCTTTCGTGCTGAGAAATAAAGCCGATGTAAAAGTGGCAAAATCTGCAGTTTTTTTTTTTAATAGCCGCTTTACAGTAGAATAAACACATTTCTGCTTTGTACAAAACAAACGGGTTGGTCTCTAATGCTGCGTTCACACCAAACGCGTTGTGAATATTCGCAACGCTGTACTCGCGTGAGTTTACTCTCCCGACAAGTGGTGGTTCATTCGCTTCATTCGCGCCTTAGAGGGGGCGTGGCTTATCTCCGTGGTTTTACTCCGTACAAACAGTTATCATTGCCGCCATCCACCATGGAAGAAATAACCACTAGTTCTTACACTTGTTGTGGACATCCCATAAACGTTGGAACCTCTAATGCCCTCGTGTTTGGGTTCATAACATCACCCGTGGGCTCACACAGCTCGGTGACTTTCACCGACTACGTCTCGATAAACTTTGCGGAGCGTCTCGATGCTGATTGGCTTTCGCCAACTTAGCGGCGGGCACATTTTTTTCCACTTCTTTGTCCATTTCTGGAATAGCCATGTGTGTCATCACAACGGCTTTTCAGTAATCCACGTGTGATGTCACGGAGACTAAGTGCATGTTTTTCATCAATGAAAAGCCTCATCAATGACCTTCTCCTGGGACAGACTAAACTCCAAGAGCAGCTGGCTGCTTTGGTGCCACCCGATGTTGGGGACAGGAATTTTGGAGTCAGGAAGGGCCACCGGCTGCAAGTCCCAACGCTCCCTACCCCACCCGTCCATATCTCTGGAGGGCAGGCATCCATGGCTCTGGGCACACCCGTAGTCAAGGAGCTCTGCAGGAAGAAATGAAAAAGGAAAACGACTACATTAAGAAGGAACTGTGCAATATGAACCAAAATGACACAGCAACGTGAGACGAGATGTAACGCCTCTGTGTCGGTTGCTGAAAGTTGACACAGACAGAAGACGGATCAAATTTCTCTGTATATAGATTTTGCATAAACACACATTAGAAGCACACACACACGCCTCATCTCAGGGCACTGATCCTGTTTGTAATAAAGAAGAAACCGGGATTTGTCTTTAATTACCTTTAAAGAAAAGGAGCTTAGGCCGACCAGTCAAACCAGGCTGAACGAAAGCCAACATGTCCCGTCTCTGGCACAGTCCTTAAACCATCCAGTTGGTGCTGTAACCCGGGAGGCGCTCATTAGAAACGGGAGATAAAGATCCACAGGATTATTAAAACGAAAAACATGTTACATCCTCCTCCAACCGGTTTTCAGTTGTTTCCACTACGCCCTCCTCCTCCTCCTTAAGCCTGATCAAACTTATGTCTCAGGCCAGAGGAAATAAGTGATGCATTTTTGTTAACTCAGTCAGGAAAAATAAACAGCTAACAGCAGCGATTATGCAACAGTGGGCTTGTATTCTCTTATTTCATTGATCTCTATCTTGATTTCGATGTCTTCCCACCTCTGATCCTCCGATCCCCAAACCTCAGTGTTTTTAAGTTTTAAATCTAGTCAACCACAGACGTTCGGCCTGTGGCTTTCTCTTGTTTACTAACCAAACATACAGTCCGGGAGCTGGCATTAGGGTTTGCTTAAATGAACTCGCCTACATCACATTCATGTCATCGTGAGTGTGGAGATACGGGGGTTTCTCTCGATATGTACGGGATGAAGACCCGAAGGCACTGCAACGGTAAAGTAAAGTGTTCGAACGCTTTAATCACAATAAAGATGGTTTTGGAAGATTGAAACTCACTTCTGAAGTCTTGCATAATGTTGAGTTTAAAAACAAAAAGGATAATCATCTCATAGTTATGCAAATGGAAAGTGTGATTTCCAGATTGGTCAACACCAGAAACTCAGCATAGATTTGACCTTGCAGTGCCTGTTGTCTCTTTAAAACAACTATATATATATATATATATATATATATATATATATATATATGTGTGTGTGTGTGTTCACGAGTAAATGTTGTTGTGCTTTTACTGTTGTGTGGTTAGCTACACAGAAACCGGGTACCTGGTATCTGTAAAGTGCCATGTTTCTGTTTCTGTTTAGGGTTAAAACACATTGTTTATGGTGAAAATTAAAGTGCGGCAGTCACAAAATGACATAAATGGGAGAAAAAAAAAAGACATAAACAAACACGCAACCTTTTAAAAGACTATCATGTTTCAGATGGTGGGACATCAGGAACAAGATTTCAGAAGAGAAGGTAAAGAAAAGAGAACCAAAACAAAGATGTGTGTGGTAAATGTCTCAAGGGAGTGAACAGGGTTCAGTGTTTGGGATCACAGGTCACGTGGACCCTCCAGAGTGTGTGTACTTGTGTGTCAGTGCACGCAAATGCGCTGTTTTTGCGCATCTAAGTGTGTGTAAAGCGGAATATTAATGTAAGACTTGACCCCGGGAGGTTGACCTCTTCACCTCGAGGTCATCCAGAGGTCGTACAGCTGTGGGCAAGAGTGATGGGAGCTGTCTGGGTTTGACATGTCAAGTTTGTGCTTGTTCTTGCAAGCTTAGTGGAGCACTGTGCTCTCATGAGGAAACGTTCGGAAAATACACGTTTTTATCAAGAAATCTGCCAGTTAACATATCTGTCGTCGCATTAACGATGGCTCCATTCCACCAAAGTCTCCCAGTGAGCAAGGACGCATAATGGCCCCGACCTGTAACCTGAAACTATTACACCTAAATGGAATGCAGCCATGACTCGTGTTACCATGACACCTCTGTACTTTTCCTGCTATGACAAGACAAAAATGTCTTGTGCGGAAAAGGTCGGCTGCGATCGAGTACACGTTCAAAACGCCCGGCAGAGCCCTCGAAGAGGCTAATCGGCGTACTCTTTTATTTATTTGTTCCCGTCTCCCTTCATGATCAAAACACAGTAGATGACAACATTAGTTAATGTTTGCACTACGTCTAGCCCCCCCTCAATCGGGTTTCTGACTGCTGTGCTTGACTGACTAACTCAGGCTCATGCGTCACAGGAGAGCTCATGCATCAGCTGACTGGCAGCTTTTAAGTGTTTTGTCACGCGCTTTTTTCTTTCTTTATTTGTCATTCCTTCGGCTGCAATGAGACTTATTTTGGGTGTGAAATGAGCGCAAACTCAGGAATGCAGATTTCATGTTGCCAGCATGATTTAGGGCCATCGATTTCCTGGTTGTACGCAGAAGTGCAAGGCATATTTTTTCTTCTTCTCTTCATCATGAATTCAGTAAGTGCTGATTTGCCAATCCCCCCCCCCCCTCCCCTCCTTCCTGATCTGTTGTGCTGGAGCCTGTTTCAGTGGCTTCAAATGTCACACAGCTATGCAGGACAAGGAAGTTTAAAGCCAATGTTTTTCAGATTATGCTTTTGATTTAAATGCTACTTTTAAATACTAAATTTTATTCTCAGTACACGTCTCTGTAGTGGAAGTAAGTAGTATGCATATTTGGGAGGAACACGGAGAGCAAGGAACGAAGGCCACATTGTTGCTAACCATGAGAGTTGGCGTTAATGCTTAATCTGGGTATGTCACTGTTTGCTTCATAAGATTTATAGGTGTGATTAGAACATGTTTTTGGCAGAGAGTAGCTGTCTCAAATAGTAAGTCTTATTTGAGACCAGATTCTTCGTAAAAACCACAAACTTCAACTGACGATGCACTTACCCTTTATCCTTGTAGATTTATCGCTCTCGCCTTTTTAAGTATTATGATTCAAACATTCATGAGTCCGTGTGGTCCATTAACCTTATTTTCTTAGCTATGTTCCCTTCCAAACGCTTCTGAACATGTCGTCTTTGTTCCCGGCCTCTTTCCACCCCCAATCATTCGTACCGCGTAACATCACACAAAATCATGCCGGTGTGTTACCTTTCATTCTCGTGCCAGCGTCACTCTTCCCCCAACCCACACACAAACAGCAGGCTGATCGGCCTTTAAACTCTCAGACTATGATATCATCAGTGAGCGTCCACACAGGAAACAGGTATGGGGTTCAACGCAACGGAAATGTGAAAAAAGGCTGCGTGGTAACAAAGCCTGGTAAATAATCACAGACATCTTATTTGAAGACGTACGGCGGATGACATCATTTAAGCCGGTCCGCCAACCCTCGCGCTCTGGTTGTAGTTCCTGGGGATGAGGATAAGCTACAGAAGACGACAGGGGACCTATGAGTCACTGTGCTTTTATGGACAGATGTAGGAAAGATAAATGTGTCAACAGGGTATGTGCTTTGTTCTGTAGTTGAAATCATAATGATAAAAAACTAAAACTATCATTTGGCACGCCTTTTTTTTTTTACTACTTTATTGCAAATACTATATATTTTAGTACTGTTATTTTGAAATCTTACCAAGATAAAGCCCACAACAACATAACTATGTAGGCTAATGAAGCAACGTGTTTTCTGGGTTTGCTCGCTGCATCACCCTAATGGCTATTGGCTGGTGGCTGAACTCCAATTAACATCTGGTTACTCCCACCTTGAAATGGATAGACTCTCGGTGTTGGCCAATCTCTACTTTGTGTTGTAGCTCAATGTATGTATGTATGTATGAATGTGTGCAAGAGACAATGAACAATCTCAACCAAGAATGACAAACATGGGACATTAAAGTATATTAATAAAAAAAACTGCTGTGTCAGCAGCGGCTCACAACTTACAACTCGCTTTGCAACTCATCCAAGTGATCCTCAACACTTGTACAACATTTGGAACGATTACCAGTGTGTGTGTATGTGTATGTGTGTGTATATATATATATATATATATATATATATATATATATATATAGGTACACAAGACATCCACCTGTCTGCCGCACATATGCAAATACATATCCCATCCCAAAGTGCATTTTATCTATTATTTATTATTTATCAGTTATGTGCCTGACTGCAATAGATGTGAGACATAAGCAGTTTGATAGAACCTTATTAGAATAATCTTGTTTTTCTGTGACTCCTACTCTCTGACAACCTCTGTAGAGGAGACAAGGAAAGGAATGTGTTTTTATTACCAGCTGCTGTTGGTAAAGTCCCTTCAATTAATTATGTCTCGCTAACGTGGCTGAAGTTAATGCTTATCTAACCTTAACCCAACTGTTGATGCTGAATGCTCGGCATAATCAAACCCACTTCCCGTCACATTCCTGTCCTTGTATAACTAAGCTCTGGTCAATGTGTGCCACCATTCGCCAGCTGTAACTGAACTGTGTGGAGCGTGTTGGGTGCCTTGCCAAGGCTGCGTTTTCCCATGCATCGTAAACTGCCCTCAGCTCATGACGGAGGCCGTAGGGTGCCATATAAAGAGACCTGGGGAAGTGCATTGGGTGCCAAAGCATTATGGGATGTGGCATGCACAAAGTCGTTACGAAACACATATTGCTCTGTATACTTTATGTTGTTTGGTAAAAGATTCCTGAAGGCCGACTGGGTGTTGTGTGTCGCTAGCTGGAAAAAAAAGATGTTTTGAGAGCAAATTTCTCGTTTGTAAGTAAATTAAATGTTAGTTTTGCTTATGAAACTAGAATTTGTTGCTGCAAATCCAAAACCTTTGCTCTCAAAATAAAAACCTTTGCTCTCAAAATAAAAACCTTTGCTCTCAAAATTGAGTTTGGACGTAGTGGGCGGGGCATACGCTGTGGTTACATGCAACACAGCAGCCCTCCATGTCATTCTTTTAAAAAAGAGACTCCACGACACTAACAACATGAACAAAAAGTGCTGTTACATTTAAAATACTTTGGACAAAACAGAGCAATATTCAATTCAGTTTATTTTGTATAGCCCCAAATCACAAACTTGCCTCAGAGGGCTTTACAATCTGTACACATACGACATCCCTGTCCCAGGACCTCACATCGGATCAGGAAAAACTCCTTCAGGAGAGCAACAGAGGAGGATCCTCTCCCCTGATGTACAGAAGCAATAGATCAATCAACACGTTCAATGAATATGACAGAAATGTATGAATAATTAGTAATAGGCATGGACCACGATCCAGACCTCCACAATCCATGAAACAGAAGGAGAAAGAGAGAAGGGGGGGGGTGGGGGCATCAGAAGAGAGGGGAGTAATGTGATCTCTTTTCTTAGTTTTTGTGAGTACACGGTCTGCAGCATTCTGGTTCAACTGGAGGGACTCAAGAGACTTATTGAAGCAGCCTGATAATAAGGAAAAGATATGATGTCAACTTACCTCCATGTCCTCCTCACCGTAACCTCCCGTTAGCGTAGCGTGCCATGAGCAAGTCAAAGCCACCAATAGAAACTCCTCGCTCATTCAGCAGCGTATGCCCCGCCCACTATGTCCAAACTCAACTCGTAGCTTTTCATTTTTTATTTTGAGAGCAAAGGTTTTTGATTTGCAGTAACACATTCTAGTTTCATAAGCAAAACTAACAATTGATTTACTTACAAACGAGAACATTTCTCTCAAAACATCTTTTTTTGTTTTAGTAATTAAAACACACATCTACCTTCATATCCTCGGCCCATTTGTGCTGTGGTTGCAGAGACCGCGGAAGTCTTTTTAGGGCAGCATCTCTCATTATGAGATGATATGCTCAGCACTACTGGATATTCTCTCTTTTCACAAAGCAGTGGCTTGGCACTTTATAATTCTACTTCTTTGTGTGTGTGTGTGTGTGTAAATGGAGAGATGAAAGAAACTAATCTTAGAGGGATGCAATCAGACACACACAAACATGAACACACATCCCCAGAGACAACGCTTGAACTACCAGGCTGCTTCCAGAGAGGAGCGATAACAAGCAGCGGTGCTACTCAATACCCTTATGTAAATCAAATGCACACATACTCGCACACAGGTGGGCCAGCCAGGTCATCTGGAATCTGTTAATGCTCTCCAGGATAATTTCTCCACGGCTGCTGTTTAACTCTTTGCCAGCTGGCCTCAGACCAGCCCGTTGAAGAGGCGATCGGCCCCCTCGGCGAGACGGACGGACACACAGGAAGGAATCATTGACACCTGAGTCATGAGAGGCCACATCTGATCAACTATTAAGGCTTGAGATAATGGCTTGTGTCAGGATTTACTCAGAGAAAAGGAGTGTTTATACAGTTTATCCAGGCAGCCACCCTCCACTGGTGTAAGTTGAGATAAAGATGGCAAACACTGTGAAACCATCCAGAACCATGTTTACGTTGGAACAATGCAGCCCTATTGACATAAACTGAGGAAATTATGGAATGATAAACTCAGCTCACGCAAAGCAGGTAAAATAACAGCTCGTTGGCAATCAATGGGCATCTAGAATGGCACCATGCAGTGGAACAAAATACATTTTAATACATGGAACTTAATGTATGCTTCAATCCAAAGCAACTCTGAGTAGATGATTGTTTAAACTTTTAGTATACGCATTACACTCTATCGTAGAGTGAATATTTTGTGATTTATGCTCATGCATTTTTCAGATGTGCCTTGAAGTGCCTCAGTAGTACATGGCAATCAATCCATCTGTCTTCTGGACATACCTGTCTGTCCTTCTGTCTGCTTTGAACTACCAGCCTGCTCTGACTTAAAGCGAATTGGGACTTAGCCTTTCGATGGCAGGGTGAAAATAATTATGAGGAAAATGGACACATGGAAATGGAGTTCCGTCCATATTGGAGGATGCCACACCTCAGGATTTAAATACACTGCCAACGTTTGTTGCCAATGCAGGTAGTAGGGTTTGTTCTTTACTAACTGGAGTGTGCTACAGACCTGCATTGAACGTTTAGTAACTATGACCACAATCTTTCCCATACTTTAACCAAGTGTTTTTATCGCCTAAACCTAATCATACCTCAACCAATTGTTGATGTGCCCTCACCAATCCATCTTGGATCCGAACCATGCTATACAGTAGATGCCATGCACAGATGTTGGAGAGAGATATCACATTAGAAATATTGGATGTACTCAACAAGGACAGCTGCACATCTAATTGCCTCTACCTGCTTGTATCATAAAATAAACAATATGGTTTTATGTTACATTACATTGGGATTTCCAGATTTTAAGCATTGGCTACTGTATCCTAAAGTTGATTCCCTGGCTCGTGTGAAGGCCATTTTCCAAATATCTATCAGAGAGAACTTCCAAGGCATGTAATCATCCAAATCTCCCCATGTATAAATCTGTCCCCGGGCTCTGCCTGAGCCAGACTTTCTTTCTTTACTTTTGGCTACATACTGTTCTTGATCCTGTCTGTGCAGATACCACTCACATCTGTAGACACATGCAGGCATACAGAACCAAGAAATATTAATCCAGATCGACCAGATGTAAGGTTATACTATGTAACACTATTGATTTGCCAAACCCACTGTACATTACTGTGAAGCTGTTACATCCTCCTACAGCAGACGTTTTGACTTGTCATAGTAGGAAAAGCACAGGTGTTTTATAGCAACATTAACGACGGCTCCGTTCTAGCGTTAGCCAGCCCACATGATCCTGATGCAGCGAAATTGAATTCAGATTCAGAGATTCATATCTTGGCAACTACTGGATATATTTTGCCATGACATTTGGGTATTCATGGTTTTCAGCTTCTGAAACTATTTTATTTTTTTTCAGAAACATGCACCGGTGATGAGGATGGGGTCGTTTTTACGTTAATCGGAATATGCTCGTCTGCATGTAAACGAGAATGTTAGAAGAATATTAATTTCCATTAGCCATGCAAACAGCTTGTTAGGAATTTTTTTTTAGGATTTATAATTTTTTTGTAGGAATATGGGCAACCAACGGAATATTTGGTGCAATTAAACATAGTCACTGTGTTTGGTTATCCTGCTGAGAGACACTTAAGCCAAATTCACAACGGTGACACTATTTGGCATTATAAAATATGATTAATAACAAATGCATTTGTCCCCGTCAGATGGGTTTTCCTGTCAGCACTGAACAGTGAAACTCCCAATGTCAAGACATGAAAACTAATTTGTCTGCATCAGTCTATGTGATTCAGCTCTTCTATATGTATGCACCAAACACTGATATTATGTAAGTATACAATGCCCAGATACTCACTGTACTGAAATATTGACTTTTGACATTAGACTGGACAATTCAAGAGTTTCAAAATGCCCCTTTCTACTGCATGTTTTAGCTGTCATTTGTAAACTACACTCACTTTAAAATGGGAATATGTATAAAAAGATGTGAATTTGTTATGCAACTTTTGGCTTCCAGTAATTTCTTGATTTATTGCTTTGTGGTGAAGTGAACACTAGTTTGCTCAGCTCCACTCCACTAGTGAGTGCCCGTTGGTGGCGTGCCCGCTCA
Organism: Cyclopterus lumpus; assembly: GCF_009769545.1. Lineage (NCBI taxonomy): Eukaryota > Metazoa > Chordata > Actinopteri > Perciformes > Cyclopteridae > Cyclopterus > Cyclopterus lumpus. The sequence goes on from NC_046984.1 coordinate 5,165,826, forward strand.
GAGGGTGATTGCTTGGTATCCCAGTATTGCTGCTTGAAGCCATTGGCTTGGATACTCCCACAGTATCGTTGATTGATCGGCGTTTGGTTGTAACCAGCATCCACCATCTAGCAGGAACAAATGATCTGCAGCCTGTAGAAGACACGCTGGACTCATTCTTCAGAGCCCAGAAGGCTCGGCCCAGATGTTGCACAGAGCAACGTTTGCTTGTTTATTCAATGTTTATTAATAATCAGGTCCCAAATTGAGGGACAAATGATGACACGGGACTCTTTTAGGACCCCAGCAATACACCCACCAGTGTGAAGTAGATTGAGAGAACATTTGATTCAGAAGAGGTATGGATCCAAATTGTACTGCATCTTATACTTTGGTGCGATAGTTAATGAGTAGATATATATATATATTTACCATTTTTGCGTTGGGACAATCAATGCGAAACAACAAGCTTTAGGCGCATTCTATATACATGTGTGTAGTGTCCATTGGTCTGTTGGACAACAGAGGAGACCTCCAGCAACACAAATTCAATTCAATTCCATTCAGTTTATTTTGTATAGCCCAATATCACAAATTTGCCTCTTCTTGCTTTACAATCTGTACACATACGACATCCCTGTCCCAGGACCTCACATCGAATCAGGAAAAACTCCCCAAAAATAACCTTTCACAGGGAAAAAAAGGGAAGAAACCTTCAGGAGAGCAACAGAGGAGGATCCCTCTCCCCGGATGGACAGATGCAATAGATGTCATGTGTACAGAATGAACATATGAGACAGAAGCAGCTTTCCGATCTCGATGTCCGACTGGTTTCTTTTTGTCACCAGTGAGTTAGTCAAAATGACTGCACAGCAGCAAGCTGGCACAAAACCTGCACGCTGTAATACCTGCAGCATGTAGCCCACTGGCACAACTAACCAACTGTCATCATTCTCTTTATGAAGTACAGACACCGTTGCGTCGCACGGGACCAAAAAAGGCCGAGCTTGTCGAGCTGTCAGTCACATTAACAAGCCAGTAAAACCCCACCCTCGCTGCTGCAGGGGGCGGGGACCCTGTGTAGGGGGTTGTTGCGCTGTTAAAGTTAATGAGAGCTCATATCTTTTACTGGCAAATTTTCACCTGCATCACATGGGGCTCCACCACCAGCAGTGTGTGTGCTTTCCAAACGCTGCTGCTACTGCATTTGGTTAATGAGCGGGTGACGCAAGTGGGTTGTGTATGGTCTATGTAGGTGTGAACAGTCGGTTGTTTTCACAAGTCCTCCGTTCCCATGGAGTCACTACTTCTGTGCTATGATGCAAGCTGCTTCTTTTTATATCTGAGGCGAGGGAAAAAAAATATATATATATATAATTTGCTCCGCGTTGAGATGAAAAACAATGTAAAGCCCAAATGATTAACATATGTCAGAATGTGAATGTCTCGTGTCTGCTTTACTCCGCAAATGTTGACTGATTTATGTGCACAGCTCATGGTTTATGTTGCGCTCCTGGGTTGAAAGATAATAAACATCGGACCACCTTTTATATTTATTAAGTTTGTTAAAACAGTACTTGGGTACATTTTTCAATACTAGTGCCAATATAGTAATTCATGTAATATTTTCCCATTATTTTTCCAGAACATAATTTAAAGCTGGGTGTTGAGATTGGGTTTGATGTCAAACTGGGGGCCAGAAGGAATCTCATTGGTTGAGTTAAGGTTCCTTGACGAGTAAGCACACACTGACATCTTGGTACATCCCCCCAGCATGCTTAAAAGAGAAAAGCGCAATAAAGTATTGACAAGGACTTACTCCAAGAAGCCCTTTTTTTAATATGTGTGTTTTTGGCAAAATCCCGTCGTATAGCGACAGGATTCTGTGATTATTTTGAAAGAGGAATAAAATAAATAGTGGAGTTCCACTTTCAGACATATAAATAGTTGCCAACACTTCACAAAATAATCATGCCTGTTATGTTCCTTCTTTGGTATTCATGTTCACCATTTAGCTAACTTGCGTTTTTGGCTCCACCACGATCGGTATCAAGTCAAAATACATCTGCAATCAAGAAATGGATCTGTAACTGCTGCATCCACTGCACCATTCACTTCCTGCCTCTGTTGCTATACCTTCTCCCTCCTACTCGAGACCAAATTGTCTTTCAAGTTGCACAATTTGTGCTGTTTGAGAGCACTTCACCGCCACCTGTTTTATCAAGCTAAACCCATGCTCTTTGATCATTCGTGGAAACGCACTTAAAGGGTCATCAAACATTTATTTTCCATCCCTGACATTAGATTACATGCTTCAGAGCAGTTAAGCTGAGGTTTCTGAGCCTTTAATGTCCCCGTGGGGACCAGAGTTGATACCATATCATTTTGCCGTTGAACATGGGACAAGACAAATAGTTGTCATCTTTACGAGATAGCTGAGATCTGCGGTTTAAATTTCCTTGGCCCACGGTGACAGTTACCATGACAGCCGGGAAATGTTTTTTCACCAAAGACAACAGTGTGGTTTTTCCTCTCCTTCTTTGTTGCTACAGAGCGTGTGTGCAGTGGATGTCCGCCACGGTGTGCTGTGATGTGCGTGCGATCCAGTCCCACGTATCCGTGCTTGGGGGGGGGGGGGGGGCGCCGCACTGACCAAACAAACCCGTCGAGGGAGACGCGTGACGGAACGTCCACATGTGAACCCGATCCTTTTGTTTGCAGGAGAAGCCAAACAGGCTGCTTTAACCAACCACTCAGCTGTTATCTGAGAGAATCTGATCTCAGTCGGTGGTAAGGGGAAGGGGTGGGGGGGGGGATGCTGCTCAGCCCTACTGAGGGATCCCATGCCACACACAGTGAGGACTCCATGTATAACACCCCCAGCTACAGAATAGTATTCTCTTTAATCTGTCGTCTTTGAGAAATGAAAGCGGACATAAAGGGTTGAGGACAGCGGTGTGGAAATGAGATTCAGCACTTGAGATCTGATGGAAATTGAGGGGAAACGAAATTTGGACAAAGATTACAAACTCACCAGGATAAGCCTAAACTCACTTCTTAGGTAGAGAAGTCATCAACTAGTACCGGAAGGAAGCCTATATACATTTCTTAACCTATGATGATATAAGCATTATGTTTTATTATAATATCAATAGTCTAATCCGCTGATCAGAGTCAACGTGAAAGTATTTACAGTCAGGTATCCACTTAAATAAAGAAAATGAACAAAATAAATTTGAGCTTCCACTTGCCTCGTCTCAAAGTCAATGTTTTTTTAATGGGTTTTGGTTAGATGCCCAATATAAGGTATGTAGTTAACGCAAGCTTAACATATTTACGCGCTTTGTTCTACGCCTGTCGATACTCAACTGGTGAGCTTTGCAGCGTATACCCATTGGCTTTTTGTAGAGGGAACCAGGGGGGATGCCAACTTGTGGGGCTGACCTCCAAGAATCTGTCAGCAGAAGTCATGAGAAGGAGGCGACAAGTACGAGCCAATCAGAGGCAGAGTAGGGCGGGTCTTCACGGATTGCGACTGGGGGGGAAAAATCTCGATCAAACTACGATCAATAACGGCCAAATGGCTGGCTATAGGGAACAATCCAAAAAATCTGATGTTTTGTGAATGTTATAGCCCCACAGGTGTGATGACTGATGTACCATGTCAGACGGGTTACTCGTGATAAAGGAAGGTTATTGGTCCTTTGGTTGGTAACCACCTGGTAGTGGATGCTCGTGCATTAAACGGGTAGAAAGTAAAAGAAGAGAAAGTTGCCAAGAGCTCTCACCACATACACACACACCATGCTGAGAGGAGCAGGGTGGCTCACTGCAGACTCAGGTAGCGTTGGTTTACAGAAGGAGCAGGATGTTTGCTTAATTATGGATTATGGAGCGTGACCGAACACTTAACCACAATCCTTTCTCTCTCTCGGTTTGTCCGCGTCTCTCCGGCAGGTGGATTCATCCATTCAGAAGGAGACTTGATGCTCAGTTCTGCACAAACCTGTTTAGTGTCGGTGACTGTTCATCAGCTTGTATCCGATATCTGAAAACAGTAACTGATGTGATGAGGAAACATTTAGAAATATATAGTATAAAAAGTCAATATTTTTCCTGCTGAATCAAATTGGTGACAGGATATTCAACCTTTTCCAAATACTTGATTCCTTTCTCTAGCGGTATAATGACGATGCACATAAATACTTGACACCAGTTTGTAGTTACTGCCAATTACAATTCAAGGAGTTGCATATTTGGTTAATAGTGTTTTTGCCGGTAACATTTCCTGTATTCTTGCTTCTTCACTGAACGATTTCTATCTTTTCCCTGGCGTTTTGGAGAATACTGCAAAGAACATGTGCAAGTATGAAAATGCCTTGATTGCCCTAATTGCCTAAAAGGGCAAAAGAGGTCCTAAGTCGTTATGCTTATTGCTTTTAGCGGATATTACCATATCAATATTTTATCAATATATTAATTTCTTGTCTCCTCTGAAATTTGGCAGCTATACAGTCTGAGAAAACAGAAATGTTCTTAGAAAACCAACCCGTTAAGGATAAAAGTGTACCGCATTTTGTATTTTTTAGGGTAAAAAAAAACTTATTACAATCCATCCTCTGGGGAACATGAATGGGTTCACCAAATGTATCAAATCCATCCAGTAGTTCCAAACACCAAATGTAAACTGTAGAAACAAGTAACAAGGTCAGTATGGTTTATCCTCCGGGAACCATTCAAGTCTGCACCAAAATCAGTTGCAATCCATCCAACAGTTAAGATAAATCAGTGTGGACCAAAGTGGTTGACCCAGTGACCATTGGCCATCCTTAAGAGTCCCACTAGTGTGGCTAAAAGAGTGAGATTGAGGTGACTTCACTACCCCACTACTCCCTGACTGTGTGCTTCCACATGACTAACTCCCGTGTTTAAAAAAGGAGGAGATTCGCCACTGTTTTGTGAAGCTGTTGCTACAGCTGATCCCTTGTTGCTGAACCCACGTAATACCAATGTAATATTATGTCTTTGTACGCTCGCTGCAGCCCCGCGGTTGCATTTGATTCACTTGTTTTCCACATTGCGCCTTGCCAGCACTATGGTTAGTAGCAGAGCACTCTCAAGGGGCATGACTCTCTTTGGTTTTGGACCAGAGCCGTCTTACTTCCATTTAATGAGGCTCGTCTTTAAAAATGAGAGACGGAGGGAGAGAGAGAGAGAAACTTATGCTTCGCTCTTTTCTGTCTGAACAGCTGCATCTGTGGTTTTCTCCTCTGATGGCGCTGTGGTTTTGGGCGTCGTGCCCTTAAGACACTCTACCTCTGCTCCGATGTTTGATGGCAGATGAGAGACACAGAGGGAGAAAGAAAATAAGATGCACACCGTTGGCAACACGTACTCTCACACAATGATTGATGGCACATTTAATCACGAAATGGCACTTATTATGTAACTTACTGAAAGTCCTTCTTGGTCGACAAAACGGAAAACATTGATGCAAACCAAATCATCAATAATGAAAAAAATATTGCTCGGTGAACTCTATGTAACGATTCGATCCCCTGAATGGATATTTTGAGATGTAACGACTGGAGCGCTGACTGGCAGCGGGCTTCGCCACGGTAACCAAAACACCACGCAACATTGATCCCCCAACTCCAACCCCAAAAAATCTCAGCACGAGACTAATATCCAAGACCAGACACATGCAAGAGAGACGCATGGAGAAACGATCATCGGAGGAAAAGGAGAGAGAATCGGAGGAGATGCGGGAGGCAATAAAACTGGAGCGTGGTGTCGCAGCCAGGGCTTGTGGTCGGGCGGAGATATGGCCATTGGAAACAAATTCAGTGAGCACATTTTGTGAACGAGTGGTTTAACGTCTCGCGCCGCGTCTGATCCTGGTAATAAGTCTGCACCAAAAAAACTCAGTTGCAATCCATCCAATAGTTAAGGTAATTCAATGTGTGACCATGTGGCCGACCTTAGAGTGAGAGGGTAGGACGAGCCTTCAGGGTTCATCATAGGATCTGACCTTTCCCTTCACGGTGTATCTCTCTTGCACGGTTCAACTGAATGTTAACTTCAACAAAGAACCCCAACAAGTAACAAACTAACAGCTGGTGCTACTTACTACTTTATGTTATTTGGTGGTTCGTAATAATTACTTTATGGAGCTTTGGGGTCGCTTTTCTTTTGCATTTGGTGTCTTTCATCACAAGGCTGCTTTGCCACTGGTCAGGTGGATCAAGAGGGCCGTGCACACTTGTGCGTGGGAAGAACCTGCTCTCAGTCAACACGTATCTCTGTGTAATTAAGGTCATCTAAGTTCCTGCTCACAGCTGATATACAAAAAGGGAGGAAATGCAGAAAACAACACAGCCAGAGAGACACAACAGATAAAGGAGAAAAAAAAAAGATGCTCATTCAGAGAAGAGGAGTGCAGGAAGGGAGGGCGGTGCAACTAGTCAAGGCCAGACAGACAGACAGGGGGAGGAGAGGAAGCACTTCTAGCTGTTGGTCCACAGCAGGGAGTTGTTTGACCTTGACATGCCAGCTTATCCAGGCAGGAGTTGTAACAGTTCAGCTCCACACCTTCTTTCTGTTAATAGTTGTTTTCATTAGATCTGTTTGTCTATTAACTCTCTTGTCATTTCAGACCCGGTCATTCACACCTGATCATCCTTCATTCCCTTCACCTGGTTCTCACGCCCATCTCACCTGCAACCCATTCCCTCGTTAGTCCCTCACTACTTAGGTTCCCTCACTTGCACTTGTCCTCTGCCCGATTGTCTTGTGTTTTGAGACCAAGTTCTCCAGCGTTCCATAGTCGGTGTCCTTGTTTGTCTGTTCTGTTCCTGCCGTTACTCCAGTAAAGGATTATTATTTGCTTACTCTGTTTTGTCCATTGTGCTTGGGTCCCTGTTCTTCGATCCGTGACAGGAGTCAACCTTCCTTACCTTTTCACTTAGATCTTCATTATCCACTCCTTTTCTCTCTCGTTCTGTTGCCCCTGTATTAAGGCCTGGTCACACCAGCATTTACAGGTGACATCAATGCTTTGAGTGAAATTGACAGTCAGTGGATTTTCTCACGGGTGCATGTTTTTCACATGAAGTAACAATTTGGTGAATGATAACATGCAAATGTGCACTGTCGAATAACAGCAATCTGTCAACACTCACCTTTGAAGCCAGAAAGGAAGCTATGAACTTATTAGCTGTGTCTCTCCGTGCACTTTTATTTAACACTGCTCTCGTAGGGCATACACTGCTCTACAAGCGGGCTGTCGTGCGCAATTAAGGGCCAAAAGTCGATAGGATGAATATATCTCTTAAATTAATTTAGTGAATTTATTGTCCCATTATTGACGTAGCGACTCGCTGGCTAACCAACTGGCCCTGCAAAAATGTAAGTAGGACCATTTACTTTGCGAGGAGGCATGGACGAACTCTGAGGAGCTGTGCTACGTTCTTGTGTGACCAAGGCTTTAGTCTCGCCCTCTTGCAAATAATCTTTCCAGGAATACAGGAACCTCTGCACAGCACAGTATTTTTGGAAAGCTTATTTTTGACAGCCCTCAGAGGTACTTTTGTGCTCCAAAATCAAAAGTGGTTCCCTATGAGACAATGGGTATGTAGAGGGATGTGTATCAAACGCCCAATGGACCAATGAAGGATGTCTTCATATGTGGGAACTCTCTGTGCTACAAGAAAATATTTTTATTCTCTCCTGGTAATATAAAAACATGGAAAATATGGTTATTTCTCACCATTAAACGTAGCCTATATGCCATCCTACATTTGTGAATGATCACTCCTACGTCATCAACACCGGAAACTTTATGCAATTGACTGGGATGTTGGCAGCATGACGAGTGAGCAGCGAGCCCCGTAGGGAGCCCTGGGTTAACCACTAACAACCAGAGGCTTTCCAGCGCAAACCATGCTGCGCTTTAAGCATCCCCTTCGCCAGCACAGTGATGGATGGATGGTCCCAGCCGGGAGGGCCGCCCGCGCTAGCCGGGCAACCACCAATATTCATTGTTCACGCACATGAAAGGCGAAAGAAAATGGACAGATCCCAAAAGAACTATTATGGAACCTCCAAAAGAAAAGTGTTGGGAAATACTCAAGGAAGAGCAACACAAAGAAACACCCCCTTTTCCATCCACTTTTGGTCTCTGACAGCCTCCTTTTCTTTTATCTCTCCACCCAACAAAGCCGGGAACACGGTGGCAGCGAAAAACAGCACCGCCGAAGTCCAAATCAACTTGATGACTACTGACCAACTTTTCCGCTGAAAGCTGCGCTCCCTGCCAGGGGTGTGTGGGTAAGTTGCAGCCAGTGTGACAATAAAAACCATTGTTGCGTTTGTTTAGTCCAACCCTCCCCATTTGGAGCAGGTTTGTCGGCCCAATAACGGCACCTAATTTGTACGGAAGTCGAGAGAAATCAGCGTGGCGCTAAATGTTAAACAAACGAGCGCTTATTTCCCAACGCTTGCATCCAGTTGTTGTGTGGTGAAGTTTTTTGTATTTTTGTTGTACTTGGACTCTGGAACTTAAGTGATTTAAGTGTTGCTGAAACAGAGTGACATTCAGAACGGTTGTCTGCCAGGGAAGTGTCTGAGCTGCTTAAACAGGGTTGCTCTCTCTGTTTAGTGAACTTCGACGGTTGCAATTAGAAGAGGTGAGAAAGATGGGAGAAGATTATGTCCAATCACCGAGAAACCCGAGACTACACCTTATCCACTCCTTCACCCACATCCTTCCCACACTCTTTGTCCTACCAGTTCACTGGGTCCCATTTTCCCTCACTCTGTAATCCATCCATATGCCCGTGCCAGCTGTAAGGAACTGACAGGGCACCAAGCGGACTGGGATTTTCCCAGTAATATTAGCCTCTCAGAGGACAAGGTGAGATTGGCGGGCAGGATGACTATCTGTCTAGCTGTCCGCGTGGGTCAGTCTCGCTGTCAGTCTTGCACCACTTGGCTTCAAACCTCCATGTTGCTCCACTACAAATTTACAAGATATATGAGATGCCTCTCCACAGCAGCCTGAGAGAAGAAGATGAATAGCATGGGGATAAAAAAATACTCTGAGACTTTCCGTTTGTTTTCCACTCCGCCTCTCACTTATTCCTCTTTCCCAAACTATGAACAATGGCATTGAGTCACTGCCGGCCGTGACCCATCTCTGCCAGTCCAAGTGCTTAAAAAACAGCAGGATCAACAAGGTGTGGGAAAAATGCCTCCTGAGACGACTTTCTATTTCAGTCAAATCACAGATCACTGAATTTTCCGCTAATTATCCACCTTTATGTGACAGGTTTAAAGTAATGTTTTGTGTTAAAGTAGCTGCTTTGGATCTGTTTCTCTAGGAGGTGCCAAGCAGAAACACAACAGCAAAGGCCACAGTTCAATATTGCTGCCAGTAGTGGCTTGTGTTCTCTGGGCACAGTGGAAAATAGAATAGGGGCACCTTTTCCACATAAAAGACATTCATTGGAAAGGATATTGCTAATCCTTTGAAAACATCTTACTACCGTATGGGTCAGGTTATACTGGAACAAAACTACTTTGTATGTAATAAAAAGCTCTCAGCCACACGGCCGAATGAAAAGCAGAGGGAGGGGAGACGTGCTATTGTATAAATATTGGGAGTATGGTGCACACTTACGTGCAGTCTCTCCTGGTTAGCATGCACAGAGTTGCCTCGGTTGTTCACATCAAAATTGACAGGAATAGTTGTGTAAAGAATTTAAAAAAAACTGGATCCTTTCTCATCTCAATATGCCTGGCCACATAGAGTGGTGGTGAATGTCAGGTTTAGTTACAGAAATGATCGGATGAGGAAAAGGAGTGTCGAAAGGGGTCGAAGTCTGATGGTCCTCCAGCACTTCTGAAGGAGCAGTCCAACTGGTCCAGAGCTCAAGCAAGGCTCAAACTAAAGCATTGATCTCACAAACTTGTCTTGCCTCTCTCACCTTTAGGATCCATTTTTAAATGTACTTGTTGGGGATGGAGTTGCATTAAAGGGGTTAAATGAACCCCTCTAAAAAAAAGATGGTGGTTTGGAACGCCAAACAAATTGGGAAGAAGTATTCGATGTTCTTTCTTTCCCAATGCACCACCCTGCTGATGAGCTACCTTTGGTATACCTGCATGCAACAATCACTGTAAAGAGTTTTAGTGCAGACATATTTCCATTTTGGACATTTATATGAGAAGTGGATTAGTCACTGTGACGCCATCAATTACTTTGGAGTGCTGTCTTGAAGCTGGAGTTCACCAAGTTGGCTGTTGCCCTCTTGGTTTTTGGCCGTTGTCATTTTGGCTTGTTGTAACCAGAAGTGAAAAGGATAGGGTGGAGCTTAATACAACCAAACACCGAATAACAGATTGGATCACCTATTTAACTCTAAATGGGGCCATAATTCACAAAATGAACAACATGGATCTCTAGCGCAAGTTCAGACAGGAAGACCATACCCCTCAAGCCCGCCATCTATTCCTCACATTCCTGCCAATCATTCCTCACACATGCTCACTCATTGTTTACTTGCTGTCATTGTTCTCTGCCGTCAATCATGACACCAGCTGCTCAGATCAGCTGATCCCCTCTATCCAATAAGCACACGGAAACAATGACACGGTTAGCCAATCATCTTGCTGCTGTCTCATTTAAATATGACTGTCTTTGTACCTTCAGTTCATTCATGTTGCTGTTACGCACCCCTTCACCTCCCCATCTCCGCCCAGTCTCCACGGATCCATCAGCTTCATCAACTCATCATTCTATCAGCTCATCACCACCAGGTCTGGACTCCACGGGGGGGTCTATCTCGTTGCTGATCGGGGCAGTCGGCCCTCAATTTCAAATCTCCCCGTAGAGTCCAAGCGCCAAAGACTCTGAGACTTCATCATTTCATATCATCTGTTAACAATAAACATGCATCCTTTCTTTGTCTAACTGGTCTCTCCCTGATTGAAATGCTGTTGTAGACTTGAAACTAAAGATGGAGACCATAAACTAATGTTTACAATGTTTACTGAGTGAGAATTGGTCATTTTACCATCACTTACAGTCGGCTTTCTTTCAAACCGAGGATTGACATTAGAAAGAATACAGGTTTTAGGCACTTTCGCATTGGCTCCACATTTCAGAACTATAGGTTGCCGCTGACTTTGGACGTACCCTAAAACTAAATAAACTTAGAGGTGTGTGAGTATTTATTTTGATTTTCAGGATTGTGTTATTTTTCAAATTTGTAAAATAGTTTGTCGTGGATCAATTTGTTTAAAATAAAGATCTACTAACGAATAGAATGGAGAGAAAAAAAACACCATGTAGAATATACTCATAAGATGATAGTACAACTTTCCGTAAAGGACTATCTACAGTTCTAACCATGAGCGTGACCTCCATCGTACAGTACTTTCCTTTACAATGTAAACTGATAAGTTGGGTCTGTAATGTGCTGTAATGTCTGCAGTTTGTTTCCTCCCACGCTGGTCAAAGCCCATAACGCTGGAGACAATATAGGAGTGTATGGATGACCTCATTGAAGCACAATCGTTCCACAGATTTAACACGTCCCAGCCTACGAATGCTGCTCTTGAGTCACCTTTGCCTGTCATGTCATCTCTACGGATCCCACTGTTGAAGTCCCTGAGCTCAGCAACCCGATAGAGCAGACTGTTACAACAAATATCCTCCACTTTCTGTCCAATCATATATGAAGGGAAATCTCCCTTTACCTTTCTGGTTTGAAATAGCACAATCAACATCAGTTGAATCTCAAGAATGTTCAAAGTAGACAAAATCATTGGGGCCTTTTTTACTGGAGTTATATCACAACTCTCCTAGCATGCTTTAACAGTTTCCAGCGGTTGCGTTACTGTAACTCAAGGAAATTGGCGGTGGCTCAAAAATCTTAAGTGGCTTTCTGCCGTGTTTGAATGGATAAACCAGATTTGTATTGATGTGATATTTGCAGCAATACCCACCTAATGAATTGCTGCTACCCTAGTTAAGGTAATATGCGTCACATTGACCCATTGACACACACACACACACACACACACACACACACACACACACACACACATCCTGATGGCAGCGAGCGTTTATTGTCTAACCCAAGGCCCTTTCAACAGGAGGATTTGGGCATCGTGGCAGCTGTAGGTCATACTACATGCATCATTTAAAAACACAAAAAAAAAATTTGACTTCATCCCTTTAAATAAATCAACTTTAATACCGAAATAATAAAGAGAACAGCTCAACTGAATGTATTAAACTTACATTTAATGATGTATGTAAAAACTTATTTTATCATTAAGGTCTTCTAAGCAAATAGTGTGTATTTATTCGCTACTTGACTTCATTGACCTGAAGGCTGCGGTGGAAAATTTTCAATCGGCTCTCGTTTTGTTCTGGTGCCGTTTGGTCAAATGCGAGAGCTCAAACACTGACTCCCCCGGAGAGCTCATTTTAAACAGCCGAACTGACCTCAGAGTTATGGTTATGGGATGTGGGTATGGGCTAATACCCTCTACACTAACTATACCCCTGATGGAAAAGTGGCAGAGAGAGAGGGAGACGATGTGACTGTGACATCTGATTTGTTCTGCCATGCTGATACCCGCAATCTCATGGTTTACTAAATTACAGCCTTGTGCTCTTGCTCTGCTTCATTATCCCTGTCCCACCCACACACACACACACACACACACACACACACATACACACACACACGCTGATGAGTGAAGTAAGAGTTTAAAAGAGGAAGAAGAAAATATACTGTGGATCTAGGGAGAATCTGTGGCAGTTGCATTCATTTCAACACCTAAAGAGGACTTTGTTAACGCACGTCTTCTTCAATCGGCGGTAGTTTAAATGTTTAATGAAACTACTGATTCAGTAGACAAAACTAAATATTTAAAAGCTACTGCATATTCTAATAGTCTTTTGGTTATGTCTGTGTGTAACCAAGCTTTGGTAATAACATGGCTCACCAGCCAAGCTACCCAATGACAGCACAAATGCCGGCCAGCCACCAAGTCAGCACCGGCACACAAACAAACAAACAAACACACACACACACACACACACACACACACGGTAACAGGCTCCTGTAGCAAAGGTACATTCTGCTCCTGTGGCGACTTCACAAATAGACTTGTTTTCTTCTCGCTGGAAAAAACAGTACATCGAGCCAAGCAGCACTCACCACCCTTTCGGCCCTTTCAACCCCACCCACCCAGAAAATGAGATGTTTATGGCAGAAGATATAGTCAATTCTGTAAGGGCGGGGCTGAAGCGTACACTCTTTTAAGGTTCTCATTCAGAGCATTAATATAGCAGTACACAACTATTCGCTTTGTAAAGATAGACAGTGGAGTAATGTCTACCTGAGCAGAGAATTAAGTCACAAGAAGTTGTTCAGCCGGGCTGGCCATGCATGCGTTTTAGTGCATGTGAGTGTGCCCCACTAGCTCACATACGGCCATTACATCTGATAACGACCCACCCTTCAGTTCCCCCTCTGGTACTGCTATCTCCGCCAGCGGTGCATGTTGTTGTGCTTTTAGCACCGTTAGCTTCTAGCCGCCGCCAACCTCCATGCTGCGACCCATCTGACGTTTAGTACCTTTTTAAAATTTGTTTTGGTGGCGGCTAGACGGGAAGCCACTTTAAAGTTTCTCGCCACTGCAAGGATTCAATGAATGTCACAGGTTTTAAAAGCATCCTTTGATATCACGTGCCAAGATGTAACGTAGGTCCTTGAAAACCCATTGCAGCACCTCCTTGCGAGGCACCTTTTAAAGGTTCCTCAAAAGCACTCTCCCTTTTCAAAGTGGTCAGGACATTGCGTTCTGTTCCAGGACTGTTAGGAGAACAGAGAGTTTCCATCGGCAGTCACACGTCAAGATGCTTTTAATGAGAGCATTTGCTGTGGATTGGTCATTGTTGTTTTTGTGAGGATGCTAGGTGCCGCTGTGAGGCATTGGAAAGATTTATTAGGGTCCGTTCGTTTTTGTGTGGCTACCCTGGCTAACTAAAGTATCCTACAATAAAGAAGCCTTACCTAGTATTGTGGGTTTCCGGTTTCTTGAGCAAACAGCTAGGCATGGACCAATGCAACCAAGGAAGACAGGAGCTGGTGGAATGGTTGTAGAGGACAAGGAGGGGCAGAAAACCAACAAACTGCAGGAGAGGGAGTAGAGGTTTGACTCTTGACAAAACAGATGTTGTGGGTCCTCTTCCAACTCCACGTCTGATGGCTTCACGTGTTAAACTTCCAATGGGGGGAAAAGGTTAAGCGTGCAGGCCAGTATGTTCTATTAAAATTAGTTTGATTTGTTTAGGCAGGCAAGGAGTTACCCAGAAAGACATCATGTATACAACAATAAACAGTGCTGAATGCTCATTACATTGTTGGAATTGGAAGAGTTTATTTTCGTTTCTCTTGTTTCAAAAATCTCTCTATCTCGCGTCTCCGAGGCGCTAAGCTGTTATTAGGCCCAGCTGTGCTTTGAGCTAAATGCTAACGCTAGCACGGGAAAATGCCTCACAATGTCAACATGCTAATGTTTAGCAGGTACACCGGTTACTTTGTTCTCCATTATGTTAGCATGTTAACATGCTTACATTCTGCTAATTAGCACTAAACAGAAACTAACTTACGCTAATGGAATGTTATTCGCTCTGCAGGTATCAACGGTTTGACCTGATGATGATGCCAGATGAAGATATACGGTAACACCATAGATGCCACGTTTCTTTTATGGGTACTTTTATGTGCAGGCCTTTCACATTCCATAGCGATCAATCCAATAGCTGTCGAGACATTGCTCTCAAAACCAAAAATCTTAAAATAAACTGCACTATGCTTCAGACCGAGGACAAAAAACTATAGATTTGATCACAACCTAAGTAGAAGTAGCCACACATACAATACATACTACACAGACTCAGTTAAGTTCATGTCAATAGAGACTCTGTCAACTCAATACAAGAAGCACATGTGAGTAACCAAAGAAGACTGTAATATTCAGTTATTAGGCATGAGCGTCTGTCAATAAAGGGACTCACTCTGTTCCAAAGTATGGAGGCTTAGCACTCCATCACACAGTCCAAGGTGGACAAACTTGAGGGTGGGCAAGCGTCTGATTACGTGTGTGTGTGTGTGTGTGTGTGTGTGTCAGGGACTATGAGCCAACAGGGGGATCAGATGTGAGCTGGCTTTCCTTAACTCAGCTCATGGTATCAGACATCTCGGGCTAAATATGAGGGATTTCATTTCAAGAGAGTGGAGGTTCTATGGATGTTTCACAAGCACGCTTTCACTTTATCAAGTCTTCTATTTGAAACTGTCGAACATTGCTATGACAATGGGTCGAAATCATAAAAGAAAATCAGAATCATCAAGGTGACCAAGCTCATAGGGCGACCCTAAAGTTACGGGAGGGTTGAAGGAGAGCTATCCGGTTTGAATATGACTTTGATCCTGTCGTCTGATCCTTTCCTCTCCCTCTTTCCTTCTCCACTTCTACCTCATAGGCACCTCATCATCTTGTTAGAGGCTTCAGCAGCCTTTTGGTTGCCGGACATGTGTAAGAGCAAGAGCTCACTTTTTTTTTTTTACTCGCTTGACTTCTCGTCCTGCGTGCCCTTAGATGCAGGAGAAGATGATATTTCAAGGAGAGCTTTCTGCAAATCATATCTACATTTCTTTTCATGACCTTCCAGAGGACACTGTAGCCTGTGTTTTTTCCACCTTTCACCCTCTGGTATTTTCCCCCTTCAGACTCTCTATCCATGATCTATTTTCCCGTCTCCTTTATCCCCCAGACTTTTCTTCTTTCTCCCTTTCCCATAGGGTCTCATCTTCTCTGGTGTATCAGCCATTCATTACTCTGCACACTCCTCAGATAGTGCTGCCTTCGCTGTATTTGCTTCATGATCATATGACACATCTCTCTGTTCAGCATCTCAGATGTAGCTGCCGCAAAAAAAGGAGCCCTTGCAGATCTTCTCCATGATCATAGAAAATTTGGGAAAATGTAGTTATCACTGAAAGTGAGAAGAACTATTTGTGTTCAATGCCGGACACATAAAGGATGAACCCCTAAACATCCATCACCGCTGCTTCCATAAAAAACAAACACGTGGTGTTGCTCAACACAGAGACAACGTGGTATCGAGAGCAGGGACAATTAGAAGCGATAAAGTCGTTGGCGAACCGAGAGGTTTCCCGTAATTAAAATGATGCGTTGGCAATCACCGCGGCGAGTATCAAGAGTCATGTGAAGGCTGTTATTGGCAGCGCATAGTTCACCACAGATTGGAGTTCGGAAACTCGATCGCCCGTTGCACTGTGAAACAACATTTTAGCAGAGAAATAAGCGGTCAGCGAAGCGGATAATCTCCATCTCTTGGACACACACACACACACTCACACACACATACACACACACACAAGTCTCTGGTGGACACAAGTGCATGCAATACACTATTGTATTCTTTTGTATTTGATTCTATGGAATAATGGTTAATGTACACACAATTTTCCTCCTGAGTCTATCATTCAGACAATGTTCATTTTCCGAGATTGCCTTGACATCTCTTGCTCTGCTCTCTTGAGCCTTCAGAGGATAACCACAGAGTCTTGTTTCAGAGTCTTGTTTCAGAGTCTTGTCTCAGAGTCTTGTTTCAGAGTCTTGTTTCAGAGTCTTGTCTCAGAGTCTTGTCTCAGAGTCTTGTTTCAGAGTCTTGTCTCAGAGTCTTGTTTCAGAGTCTTGTTTCAGAGTCTTGTTTCAGAGTCTTGTCTCAGAGTCTTGTCTCAGAGTCTTGTCTCAGAGTCTTGTTTCAGAGTCTTGTTTCAGAGTCTTGTCTCAGAGTCTTGTCTCAGAGTCTTGTCTCAGAGTCTTGTTTCAGAGTCTTGTCTCAGAGTCTTGTCTCAGAGTCTTGTCTCAGAGTCTTGTTTCAGAGTCTTGTTTCAGAGTCTTGTCTCAGAGTCTTGTCTCAGAGTCTTGTTTCAGAGTCTTGTCTCAGAGTCTTGTCTCAGAGTCTTGTTTCAGAGTCTTGTTTCAGAGTCTTGAAAAAGGGTTCAAACGTGGACCATAACAGGTATGTGGGGATCGATTGCGCATGGCAGTGATTATCAAACATTTGCCAAATGTTCCGAGAGTGAGTAGGTTTTAATTTCAATCGAGCGGGCTGATTTTTCAACTTTTTACAACTTTAGACAAATTACTGTGTAGTGAGAAAAGACTTGTACCCAGTGTCAAAGCCACAGGTAGTTATCACCCAACTCAGCAGTTTGCTTCAAGTCTATGACGCCTTTTAGCACCTCCCAGCTAATTGTTTTGGTTTTATGACCCGCAACTTTAATATTTGGGTTCCCTTTCATCTTTACGAGCTGAACCTTTGAGAACCCAATGTACACTGCCTGCACACAACCAAATGACACACAGTGAGCAACTATCTGATGAACATCGTGGAGCCAGGAATTTCATTCAGGAGTTAGTGGAGACCAAAACAGAGCTAAAAGAGATTGATTTTTGTTTTGGGTGGCCAGAAATACGACCGAAAATGAATGCTAACGTTAACAGGCCTGTTAAAATAGACAACTCTTTGTCTATCAAAGAGTTTGATAGAGAATGCATCACTGACAGTAACACATCGAACAAAGCAAAGTAAGCTGGCGAATATCTGGTGAATAAACTGCAGCCAATTAATGGAAGAAGTTATATTTTAATCTATATAAGAATCTGCCTGCCTCTTTGATCCCTTGGGATTAACATTGCTCTCTTTGCTTTGGGAGACTGGTGCGGGCTCTCTAGCCAGTGGTATCATACGAATCGTGAGGTACAAAATGTATATGTTGATTGAAACTCGCTAACAGTCCCAAAGACAAAAAGCAGGTGTGTGCTATCCAGAGCAACACTGGACCACACTTTGTTTACAACTTGTGTGATCGTCTATGTTCCTGTTTCATGTTTGCATTTGTAGCGTTGTAGTTGTGTTCCCAGATCTCAGCAGATACTTTGGTGAGTACGACGTTGTCACAACCAAAAAGGTTGTGACAAACTTTATAAACAGGACACGAGTTGTGTGTTTTCCTGTCAGTCTCGGCTGATCGGCCTGGAAAGAGCCCTCGGTGCCTCTGCACAGGTGCTGTAAACGACCGCTACATTATAGGAGGGAGAACATTATTATGGGCTTTAAAACTCAATGTTCAATCTCACCAGGCAGGCGCTCACTTCACCCAGAGCAACTAGCCTCTCTCTCTCTCTCTCTCTCTCTCACTGGGTGTTTCTGGCCTACAGCTCTCTGTGAAAAGTCACACAGGAGAGTCAGGGTGGGGTGGACAGAGCCGCGTCGCCACGACGCGTGCACCGTGTGTGCGCTGCGATGGCAAATCGCGGCCCTGAAACCCCGGTGGGAGGGACGGAAGCGGGGGATTTGTATTCATTTCCACTCACTTTTCACTTGTGGGAGGATTTGGAGGAAAGGTTGAGAGAGTTTTGCGGGATGCAGGGTCAGATTAAATCTTTTTGGGGGCTCTGCGGTTAGCACAGTTCCACCGGTGGTGCAACCAGGGCTTGAATTACCCGCGCCTGTGATTTAAAAAGCATGTTGGTTCCATTGTGACGAATGGAAAGAAATAATAGCCAAACTAATATTTTCTAGATGGGGGGGTTATTTAATACCCCCCAACGCCACAAACGCTATAATTAAGTGCCACTGTAGTGAGCACAGAGTGTCTGCATGGTCAGATATCATTATTAGCAGTTTATTTGACTAAACAGCAACGAAGAAAGAAACGGGTAACAAAAAATTAAAATAATGAGTAAGAGAGTGATGTGACGAGACGGGGGAGAAGGGAAAGGAAGAGGAAGAAGCAGTTGTCAAGGTTCATGGTTAGGGTCAGCAGGTTGAACAGTAATCAAGTTTCAATGTGAACACATCTCTGCAGCTGACTGACTGGAGCATCACTTACCATTGAACACACACACAAACACACACGCGCACGCACACACGTACACAATTGCCAGAGTGCTTACCATAATCAGCATCTCCTCACAATCACCAATCACTATCAGCGGCCTCGCAATCACTGCAGCAGCGCTCCCGCCAGTCAAATGACGGATGAGCGGTGATGTCATCAGGATGTTATCATCTGGTTGGGTAATAACAGGAAGTGTGCGGAGCAGAGGTCGTGGCCTTCGTCAAAGAGGTTTGTCTGCGCCTTCAGACTTAAAGGCCCGGTGGTGTTTTGCAGCGAAAAGTGACACAACAGAAAATGATTTGAGACACTTTCACATCGTGTGAGTCTGAGCCCCCAAAGCGACGTGCGTTTGAGTTGAAGTGACGAAGCCTGTTAGCGGGCGGAGTCACTCCGATGGGGAAAAAAAGAGGTAAGACCGGGTGATGTTATTGTGATAGCGATGGAGCGGCAAAGGCCGCATAAGGAGGAGATCGGGGTGAATGGATGGGTCAAGAAAACATGAGGCGCAGGAGGCCGCCGTTTGTTTCTCGTTTCTAACCATGACAAAGACGATCACCGAAACCTTAACGAAGTAGTCCTTTTAACATAAACCTCGATATCGCCCTGAACTTTAACCCAAACTGTCCTTCACAAAACACGACGACATTTCACAAAATGCAACATACATAACAAATGGAAAAACACAACAACATTAAAAGGTGAGACTCAAACCGGAAAAGGTCGGTCCATATTGGACAATGATTCAGTATTTTCTTCTTCTTTTCGATTTTCCAGGCAGACTGGATGCCCCACGGCACATTGCTGCCTCTCACAAGTTGGGATGATAAGATGAAATAAAAGTTTATTCATACCGAAAGGGAGGAATATGTTTTTTTTATGAAACATTGTTGTGTTTTCTGAAATGTCGTTCTGTTGTGTGAAATGTAGTTTGTGTTTTGACCCTCGGGGACGCCGTAGTTATATGACTGCCTGCAATAATGCTGAATAAAGTGGAGATGCACTCTTTCAGGATTGTTGTCCTCTCCATAAGGCCATACATACATATATAATGCACATAAACAGCTTCATTTGATGCTACCAATTTTACTTAGTTAGTTGTTCTTTTTTATTACAATAAATCTCACTAAAACAGATTGAAATGAAATATAAATCTGGCAAGTGAAAAAAGTTAAAAGACCTTCCCTTGCTTTTCCAGTCATGTTAGACTTGCCTGCAAGTCTAAATTAAATTTGTAATCGTATCATTGCAGTCTATATTCATATTACGACTCCACTGAGAAATGCTAATAAAGAGCCCAACAAGCCTGTCATACGTGACAACAACACGGGGACCCTTCCTCACGTCACACACTGAGAGGGTCATTAATCAAAGTCAGGCCTCCCTCTTCTCCTCCCTTCGCTGTCCTCATCCATCTTTTCCTGACACTCTTCTGTCCATTACTTTCACGCTCTGTCTGTCAGTCCGCATTATCGTCATCAGTCAAACTTGAATTGTTTGTACTCTCTCAAATAAAGGACGCCCTGCAGATTCCACCAGTGAACTCACATCTGTCATTTTCAACCGCAAAGTTCAATTGAGTAACAGCAGAAGTACATCTGACGAGGTTCATGGAAATAGTAGCCGCCGTCGCTTTGTACCTTTTGTGTTCAAGCTCCGTGTTCAATGTAAAAAAAAAAAAAAGAAGAAGTTTTGAGTCGGCTCATGCCTTTTACGGATCTGCCTCCCTGTCTAACTTTAAGCGGGGTTGATTACCCAGCAGCAGCTGTGCCGTCACTCCATCGTGGAGAGTGACGGCTACATTGGCTACCGAGTGTGTAGCGCCCACATAGTAAGAGACCTGGCTCTCACTGAGGAAGAAACACGGGGCCGCCGGATTTTTGATTAATGACCGCTGTTTGATTTGACGTGTTTTAAAGCCAGCTGTCGTTACCGTTGTGATATTTGTATTCAGGAGAAACTCAGGAAGTAAGGCAAGTGATGCTTCCCTACTGATTAAAGGATATGTCTGTAGATATTCTATATTTTCTTATTGTCAGCCAATTCCAGCACTAAACTGATCCTGTATTTCGACATCGAAAAGTCTGATACATCGAATTAATTTGTGCCATTCGGCCTCCATTGTTGTCATTCATTCATTTGTCATTCATTACCAGGGTTTCTCAGTTGAATGCCCATATGTGATACCCCATGACCAGCCATTACAAACGCTCAAATCTGCCCCCTAGTTTATGATCTATGATCTGTACGGTTTTCATTCTGAACATGTGGAGCGAGTGTAGGTAGGGGAAACAATTGAAGTAAGAAATAAGTGTCTGACCGCCATGAACACGCTGAGTTTCTAACATACGTCAGCATGGTGAAAAGAATAGAACATGTGACGGTTCCGTATCCTTAGAGAACCTCACGATCTGTGCTTCCAGAACAGTTGGCAGGTGATTTTACATTCTTATCATATGGAAATAGTCAACTTAAGTCATCGTAAGTCATCGTAAGTCATCCAAGCCATGTCTAAGTCTTTGACAGCTCTCTGCAGGCCAGCCTTGACCTTGGACCTTCCAGTGTCTCGTACACAACCACAAGTCTGTGTGTACATCTGTTTCTCTCTCTCACAAAACCCATTCTCCCCTCTGTCAAATCAACCAGCAGTGACGGACTGACCCACCAACGGGCCCCTCTGCCACAATGCCAGCCGTCAATCACGATGACTAATGAGCAGTTGATTATATCATTGGCCCTCTAATGGTCAACTGGGGACCTTGAGGAAGAAAGTCTGTGGAATGGAGGGGGAACACTGACAGAGGAAGACACAGAGAAGAAGTGAGAGATGGAGAAGAGAAGAAGAAGAAGGGAGAGACAGACAAAGACATGGGGGAGATAATATTTATGTTAGAGAATAAAAAGGGAGTATAATGAGCAGGATAATGAGCCCGGGACATCCCAGCGCAACATGCAGACGAGAGATGAGAGATCTGGTTTCCACTCGAAACCGCTGGGGGTTTCCTGACTGAGGAAGGGAGAGCAAGGGAGGAGGGGGTCGGGGGGTGGGCTGTGCATCCCAGAATTCCTTTGCCCTCCTCCTCCTCCTCTTCCTCCTCACATCTCGGCTCCCTTCCTCCAACCTCCCTCTGCGTGTCACAAACGCTCTCCGGCTGAGTGGCTGTTGTTTTGACAGCTGACCTGTTTCCAGTTAATGCTCGCGGCCCCCGGCGACCATCGGTCGTACGCGTCACACTTTGCCACATTTACCATAACACGTTCCCGTTCATTATTACCTCATGTTAAGGTTTCACACGTAGTTCAAGGACGCGAAAAACATCGACGGGGATACGGTACTGCGTGGGGTTGTATTAGGTTGCATGTCGGGTGCAATGAGTCGGCGTTTCACATCAATGTTCAACGCCGTTTCCTCTCCCACATGGGGAGCTGATGCACCTGCGGTGTGGGCACGAATGATTTAGCCTCCTGTCGTCCTTTCTCTGTGAGGAGACCAAAGTGCGTCCATGTTTGTTTTCTCAGGGCATCTCAAAGAATTGATAGGTGACGCTTTGATGCGTGATTTTTTTTCGCACGTGACAAGGTATTTGTCATCTTTTTGTTGCGTGGCTTGTTCTCCCATGTTCCTGTGGGTGCTGCACTTGTTCTCCCATGTTCCTGTGGGTGCTGCACTTGTTCTCCCATATTCCTGTGGGTGCTGTACTTGTTCTCCCATGTTCCTGTGGGTGCTGCACTTGTTCTCCCATGTTCCTGTGGGTGCTGCACTTGTTCTCCCATATTCCTGTGGGTGCTGTACTTGTTCTCCCATGTTCCTGTGGGTGCTGCACTTGTTCTCCCATGTTCCTGTGGGTGCTGTACTTGTTCTCCCATGTTCCTGTGGGTGCTGCACTTGTTCTCCCATGTTCCTGTGGGTGCTGTACTTGTTCTCCCATGTTCCTGTGGGTGCTGCACTTGTTCTCCCATATTCCTGTGGGTGCTGCACTTGTTCTCCCATGTTCCTGTGGGTGCTGTACTTGTTCTCCCATGTTCCTGTGGGTGCTGTACTTGTTCTCCCATGTTCCTGTGGGTGCTGTACTTGTTCTCCCATGTTCCTGTGGGTGCTGTACTTGTTCTCCCATATTCCTGTGGGTGCTGCACTTGTTCTCCCATGTTCCTGTGGGTGCTGTACTTGTTCTCCCATGTTCCTGTGGGTGCTGTACTTGTTCTCCCCTGTTCCTGTGGGTGCTGTACTTGTTCTCCCATGTTCCTGTGGGTGCTGTACTTGTTCTCCCATGTTCCTGTGGGTGCTGTATTTGTTCTCCCATATTCCTGTGGGTGCTGCACTTGTTCTCCCATATTCCTGTGGGTGCTGTACTTGTTCTCCCCTGTTCCTGTGGGTGCTATACTTGTTCTCCCATATTCCTGTGGGTGCTGTACTTGTTCTCCCATGTTCCTGTGGGTGCTGTATTTGTTCTCCCATGTTCCTGTGGGTGCTGCACTTGTTCTCCCATATTCCTGTGGGTGCTGCACTTGTTCTCCCATATTCATGTGGGTGCTGTACTTGTTCTCCCATGTTCCTGTGGGTGCTGCACTTGTTCTCCCATGTTCCTGTGGGTGCTGCACTTGTTCTCCCATGTTCCTGTGGGTGCTGTACTTGTTCTCCCATGTTCCTGTGGGTGCTGCACTTGTTCTCCCACCGTCCAAAGATGTACATCGCTAGTAGGTGTGAGTGGGTGTCTGTCTATAGCGTATAGACCTGTGATAAATAGGATACATTGACGACCTGTCAAGGCTCAAGGCTGTACCTGGCCACTCCCCCAATGCCAGGTGTGACGGGAGTTCAGAGCCATCTCAGAATTCCTCATTGGGATATACACTGCAGGTTATTGGCTCAACCATCTGTCCATCACCGTCTACCACCAAGAGAGAACAGATCTTTTTCCAGCGAGGAAAGCCTTCAGTGCTGTCCTGGTCTTTTAATACCCTTTCTTACCTTATGCCGTCCACCCGTGGTTCGTGAACATATTTATTACGTGCAGGTGGATGTTGTAAAGATTCATGTGCTGGAATGCAACAGAACAAGGAGGAGAGCAGTGGTGCTCCGGCTTTGCTGGAGCAGAGGAGCTGAACAGCAGGATGCCACCTATGACACTGAGATAAGACTGCTCCTGTACGAGCAGTGCACCTCCTCCACCCGACTCCCACACAAGGGGCTCCCTTTTGGGTGACATCATCTCCTCAGTCCTGTTTCTATTATTCCTCAATCTGTCGGCCTCTCTCACTGTCTCATACACGGCTACTAATGTTGTTACTAATAACTTCCAGTTTATCCCGCGAACAGTAATGAGGGACAGACAAACCATGGGGAGGGGGGGAGGGGAGAGAGGAAAGTCTGGTGACCGAATGTTCTCCTCGGTCTCTCGTCTGTCCATTTGTTGGAGACGTGGAAACAAGATGACAAGATAGCAGCAGCTGGACTAGTAACCCACAAGCGTCCAGCAGAGCTTTATTTAAATAATTCCAAACATATGCAGTAAAAGAAGACGAGTTTCAGTAGCTCCGAAGGAAGGATATGAATACAGAGAAAGGAAAGAGTTAACTTGAAGTTAAAGTGTTGCATTTTCTGATGCAATACTGAGCTCCCGTCAAGTGATCTGTTTGGTCACACTCGTCTTCCTACTGAGCTTTATTTGACTTTTATTCAATGCTATTTATCCAGCGAGGATTCCCTCAGCAGGTGTGTTCTTTTCCAACATGTGTAAAGTGTCCCACTTTCACACTCCACACAATTTCACACATTTACACCTGGGAGCATAATATGTCAACGCTGTGCTCACAGCGAACGTCTGCAGGCTCCAACGGGCGAAAATGAATGAAAATGAGCCAATGCGTTTTGGAAACCTGTTTTTCTAATCACTGTACGGGAATTATAATCAACATGGCGTTTTCTTTTTTATATGAATTCCATTCCAACTCAAAAATGGAAACCAACACAACGTAGCCTCTGGAAGCGCACACTCAGGAGGGCGGAGGGGAGGGATCAGACAAACACGGGACCTTCGACTGGGAGACCGATCCAAAACTAAAAGTAAATGCAACACGTTGCAGACGGCATTTAAACGAGTCGGTATGAAGGAGAAGTAAATACATTCTGAGAGGTGGATGTCTAATTTGATGTGTGAAGCGGTTTGCTATCTAAATCCTGGGTATGATGTGCCAGTAGCCGGTGGGGAAATGATGCAAAGAGACCAGCTTTTTGGCTCAAGTTTCCAGTAGTCATCAGTAGCTGTGTTTGCGATAGCTTCAGAAAACCTCTTTATTTCCATAGAAAACATTCAGGTCACATAATACTTGTTACTTACGAATACACAATTGGTCTAAGAAGATAATCTTTTCTAAACCTCGCTGACTCGTCTATTTGTCTCTCCATTTGTGCCCATAATCATGGTAAAGAACGCCCTCTTTAAAGGCTTACACTATAGACTTTAATGCTTCATAGTCTCTTTGGCAGCAAAACCAAAACACAATACATAATAACTACTAACAAAACACAGGGAGATGGGAGGCAAACTGCAATCAACAATGGAAAGAGCGGTGTAGAGGCTGATTGACTAAGGAAGTGGGAGCATCAGTTGGGGAGCTTGTTGTGGAGTAATTGTCCAGAATGTACCCCTGCAGTCTCGTGCTGTCCGCTACGGTACACTGGGAGAATGAGCTTCCTGGAGGAAGTTTCACATGAATGCCATACAACATTGGAAACGGGGTTGGAAAAAGTCAGAAAGTAAGGGAACGTTTAGCTGCAACTCAGCGATGACCTTTAACCCTTTCAACGCGAGAAGAATTGATGTACAAGTGAGAGTGCTAATATGTGTGGATTCAGTTTCGGCACTCTGGCACGTTAGCATGCATCGCATGTGTCACATGCGTCACATGCATCCCATGCATCACATGCGTCACATGCATCCCAGGCATCACATGCATCCCATGCATCACATGCATCACATATGTGCCACATGCATCACATGCGTCATCGGGGGTCTGCATGAAATCCAGTTCATTAACTCAAGAATAGGTCATCAAGAGAAAGAGGTTGCATTCAGCAGAATCTCATTACATTGAGGTTGGCCAAATCTCCGAAATGAGAATGCATGTTTTATTATAGACACATCATTTCCTTTTTTTGTTATTATTAAGAGAATAGCAACAGGAAGACATCAACGCTCAATGTAAGTAGATTAGCTTAAGGGCTGGAAACATAGGGGGGGACCAAAGTTCTGCTAAGATAATCCTATGGTCTTGCAGCTATAGCTTCACCGTTACAATAAGAAATAAGACTGAATTATATGACAGTCTCTTTCAACAGCGGGCTACACTTCCCATTCTAGGAAAACACCTGAAGGGTCATTGTGATTAGGACATGACATGCAATTTAATTTTGTAGTAATTATTGCACATTTTACAGTACAAAGACGGGAAATTAAGTATTCCAAAAAAAAAAACGAAGACTATAAGAGACCAGTGTAAAACGTATATGTGTGTGGAGGCAATGGGGGGTCAGAAGATTACTTTTTTCATACTTTGAATGCAAGTAGACTGATCAGACTGGACATCCATGTGGTCCTCAGTGATGCAGAACCAAGAGCTTTGACAGAGCCTCAAAAGAGAAGGAGAGGAAGAACCACATGTCGAGGAAAAGGAAGCAGCGCACCTGACTTTAGGAAGCCGGACAGTACATGCCAAACGCAGGAGGGCCTCGATTCATCAGCACCAATAAACACATGTCCAGTGTTCATTCCTTGAATGTAGTTCAATCTTTTGACATCTGTGGAAAATACTGACACCACCAACCGGGTAAGATTGACGTTTTTGTCTTTACAATGTCATTTAACCAAATTCTTTCTTCACCCTATGTTTGCGTTGGCTGGGTGTTGTTAGTTTTGGGTGGTTGTAGCAGTGACAGAGCACATCTCAGAGGGAAGAGCGCAGCATGTTCCAAGCGTTTGAGGGAGTTAATCACACTCATGGATGACATGCACTCCAAGCCATATTCTGCTTCTACAGAAAACATAACTGACTCCCAAAGGCTTATGCTGCTATTACAATTATTTCATAGCAGAGCTTCACTTTACCGGGCTTTGTCATATTATGAGATGATGCAATATGATGAAAGACCACTGCACAATGGTCTTTCCATCATGTATGTCTGTAGCATCTGCTCGCATACACACTTGTGAAAGTGTGTGTGTGTGTGTGCGCGCTCGTCCCACGTCTCCCACTCCATGACTTGGATTTCACAGGTCTAGGACCTCTCGTCCCTCCAGCGTAAAACAGAAAAACAGAGACTACTACTTTGGCAAATCTTCCATCTCGTGATCTTGTTATTCTCATTCCCTCTCTTGTTCTTCACTTTCATCCTCCATCCCTCTCTTCCTCTCTTCCATCGTTGTCTTTAGTCTCTCTTTGGGTCGGTGTGTCTGCGATACGAGCTGGTCGTTTCCTCCAAGCCAGAATCTCCACAGTGCGATGTTCTATTAGTGAAAATGAGACACGGGAGTCAGGCTACAGGAATGCTCCTTTCCCCCCAGACGGCCTATTGGTTACCATGATGGAGAGTTATGATGATATGTTTTACTGCGTCTGTAGAATCTCTGAACTAACTTTAGAAATCACACACTGCATTTGTCCCGGCCCTCAGTCCAGATAAAAATATGATCAGTCTTCTGGATTGTGAATAAAATATTTTATAGTATATTGTCGGGGGAGGAAAAAAAGTTAAAAAAAACATTCTGTCAATTTCTGTAAGAAAGGTTAGCTAAGGTTGTCTCCATCCGCTAGGTCTTTGTAATTCCCTTCATATTTTTGAGTTTAAAGGGGCACCCCAGTATCAAGTTCACTCAACTCGTAAAAGGAGCTACTCGTCATCCTGTGAAAACAGTTAACAATGTCTTCTGAGGGTTCGGGTTCAAACTGGTAGTTTTCTAAAGTCGACTTAAAAATAACTCCTGTGATGTCATCAGGGTTACATTTTTTCATCGAAACAAACTGTGAGTTTAAAAAGACAGCTACCAGGTGGGGAGGGTTAAACAGAAGATGCTATCCATGTTGCATGATGGGAAGTGTGGGAGCAAGGGGGTTATAGAGCATGAGAAGTCAAATAAGTACGGAAATCTCTTTCAAACCAGCAAGCACTTATTATAGACGACAAATGTTTTTGTTTTCAAAACAGCTGCAGTGACTTCCAAATTCACGACAGGTGTGGTCCGTCAGTTACACCATGTTGGTTGAGGTAGCCCCTGAATATAAAGACAAAAGCAAAGAGTGCACCTCATGTCTGAATTGAACCCTGATTTGTCTGTATGCGTGTCAATCGATCAATGTGACGTCGTCGAGGCTGTTGCTATGATGCTCGCTGCTCTCTGACAGAACAGCACTAAAAGTAAGCCGTCATATCTTTTCTGAACGCTAAAGAGAGCCAGATATAAAAGATCACATTAAGATAGCGTTATGCAACAGCTGGCAGAGAATATGTCACAGTAGGCCATTTTAGTTTTAATAGTTATCTGACTTTTTGTTTTCCCTAGTGTTACAATACTGCTTTCAAAACAAACAATGGACTTGGGGAATTAAACCTGATCCATCCATCCATTCATCCATTATCACCCGCTTATCCGGGGTCGGGTCGCGGTGGCAGCAGGTTCAGCAGGCCGACCCAGGCTTCCCTCTCACCCGCAACACTTTCCAGCTCATTCTGGGGGATCCCGAGGCGTTCCAAGGCCAGCCGGGAGATATAATCCCTCCAGCGTGTCCTCGGTCTTCCCCGGGGCCTCCTACCAGTTGGACGTGCCCGGAAAACCTCTAATGGGAGGCGTCCAGGAGGCATCCTGACTAGATGCCCGAACCACCTCAGCTGACTCCTTTCGACACGAAGGAGCAGCGACTCGACTCCAAGCTCCCCCCTGATGTCCGAGCTCCTTACCCTATCTCTAAGGCTGAGCCCGGCCACCCTACGGAGGAAGCTCATTTCGGCCGCTTGTATCCGAGATCTCGTTCTTTCGGTCACGACCCAGAGTTCGTGACCATAGGTGAGGGTTGGAACGTAGACCGACCAGTAAATGGAGAGCTTTGCCTTCCGGCTCAGCTCCCTCTTCACCAAGACGGACCGGTACAGTGCCTGTTTTACTGCTGCAGCCGCACCGATCCGCCTGTCGATCTCCCGCTCCACCTTACCCTCACTCGTGAACAAGACCCCGAGATACTTGAACTCCTTCGCTTGGGGTAGGCAGTTTGCCCCCACCTGGAGGGAGCAATCCGCCGGATTCCGGCAGAGCACCATGGCCTCAGATTTGGAGGTGCTAACTCTCATCCCTGCCGCTTCGCACTCAGCTGAAAAACGCCCCAGTGAATGCTGGAGGTCACGGTCCGAGGAGGCAAACAGGACCACATCATCCGCGAACAGCAGAGAGGCGATCCCGAGACTCCCGAACCGGATCCTCTCCGCCCCCTGGCTGCGCCTAGATATCCTGTCCATGAAGGTCACGAACAGGACCGGTGATAAAGGGCAGGCCTGGCGGAGGCCAACACCCACCGGGAAGGTGTCTGACTTACTACCAAGGATACGAACACAGCTCCTACTGCAGGCGTACAGAGACCGGATGGACCGTGCCAACGGGTCCGGCACCCCATACTCCCGCAGCACCCCCCACAAAAACGCCCGAGGGACCCGGTCAAAAGCCTTCTTCAGGTCTACAAAGCACATGTAAACTGGTTGGGCAAACTCCCAGGACCCCTCCAGTAATCTTGCGAGGGTAAAGAGCTGGTCCACTGTTCCACGACCGGGATGGAATCCGCACTGTTCGTCTTGAATCCGAGGTTCGACAAGAGGTCGGAGCCTCCTTTCCAGCACCCTGGCATAAGCTTTTCTCGGGAGGCTGAGCAGTGTGATACCACGATAGTCGATAGTTCGAGCACACTCTCCGGTCCCCCTTCTTGAAGATGGGAACCACCACCCCGGTCTGCCGGTCCATGGGCACTGTTCCCGACCCCCATGCGACACTGAAAAGGCGTGTCAACCAAAAAGCAGTTCCCCCCCCCCCCCCCCCTTCTGAGAACAGCCTGGGGTAGACCCCGCCTTTCCCTTCCTGAGCTGTCGGATGGTTTTGCCAGAACTTCCTTGAGGCCTGAAGACCTCCCGGACAGGATCCTCTGCCAGACATTCCCAGTTCACCCTCACTACACGTTTGGGCTTGCCAGGTCTTTCTAGCCGACTCCCCCGCCATCTGATCCAACTCACCACCAGGTGGTGATCAGTTGACATCTCTGCTCCTCTCTTCACCCGAGTGTCCAAGACATATGGCCGCAGATCAGATGATACGATTACAAAGTCGATCATTGATCTCCGGCCTAAGGTGTTCTGGTACCAGGTACACTTATGAGCCACCTTATGTTCGAACATGGTGTTCGTTATGGACAAACTGTGGCTCGCACAGAAGTCCAACAACAAAACACCATTCGGGTTCAGATCGGGCAAGCCGTTCCTCCCAATCACGCCCCGCCAGGTTTCTCTGTCATTGCCCACGTGAGCGTTGAAGTCTCCCAGGAGAACTATGGAGTCGGCAGGCGGCGCCCTTTCCAGGACCCCTCCCACCGACTCCAAGAAGGCCGGATACTCCGAAATGCTGTTCGGTGCATAAGCACAAACAACAGTCAGAGCCTTACTCCGCGCAACCCCTAGGCGCAGGGAGGCGACCCTCTCGTTCCCCGGGGAAAACTCCAACACAGCGGTTCCAGAGCCCATGCTGTGCGTGGAGGTGAGCCCAACTATATCTAGCTGGTACCGCTCCAGCTCCGGCTCTTTCCCCGCTAGTGAGGTGACGTTCCACGTCCCTAGAGCTAGTCTATGCCGCCGGCGATCGGCCCGCCCAGGTCTCCCGCCTGGCCCGCCGCCCGGTCTACATAGCACCCGACCCCGATAATTCTCCCTGCGGGTGGTGGGTCCACAGGGTGACTGCTGCTCCATGGTGTTTTTCCGGGCTGAGCCCGACCGGGCCCCATGGGCGAAAGCCCGGCCACCAGACGCTCGCCGACGAGCTCCCCTCCTGGGTCTGGCTCCGGGAGGGTGCCCCGGTTTCCCTTGTCCGGGCAAGGTAGCTTCAGACCGTGGGCTGCTATTCATCAGGGTTTTTTGAACCGCTCTTAGTCTGGGCTCTCCCCCGAGACCTGTTTGCCTTGGGAGACCCTACCAGGGGCTGATGCCCCGGACAACATAGCTCCCAGGATCACTGAGCCACTCAAACTCCTCCACCACGTTAAGGTGGCGATTCATAGGAGGAAACCTGATATTGATTATGCAATACCCTCCTGTTTCCTCACCATATCCAGACACAAGTCTTCAAGTTGTTGTATAGTGCAACAAATCATATACAACTACAGTGTAAATAGGCAAAACGTCGAAAAAATAAATAACAAATCTCTCTTGCAATTGCATAGCGCAAAACAAGAGGAATGCCATGCCGATTTGATTAATATGAATTTACTTTGAACAAATGAGACCATTCGTGGAAAGACTGTTAGCTAGCATTGTTTCACCAGTTTACGACAGGCACTTAGATGATTTCCTATCATCTGGTGAGTTTGTACATAATGTATGAATGGATCTGTGACTAAAATGTCCAAATTCTTCAAAATAACTTTTACCAGCCCCAAATTGGTCACACGCAGCAGGAAAACATTAACATCATCATGCTTGTTTTATAGATTCATACTATTATTTTAAGGTTTCTACTAAAACATGTTTATATGCTTTAGTGTCAAAAAAAAACAACACACAAACATATTGAATATACATGTATCACCCTCCGTCTGAAACGCTCCATTCTATTGCCTTCTCTTTAAGCCCCTCCTCCTCTAATTGTCTTGTTATAAAAATATGATACACCTTTTAGTTTTCAAGCCGTGGGGGGAGATACTCATATGTGGAAGCACTGTATTCTAATGAGCCGGCATGGGACATACAAATATGCATTGCGTGTTTTATGATCCAGATAGGCAACAAAAAAACTGACTGGGTTGTCCTCATTCACAGTTTGTAGGTTAGGAGACACACCAGATACCTCAATGTATGTTCACATTAAGAAAGTTTGTTTTTCAAGATACAGTATGTCCCCTTTAAATGTGTGAAATTAAAAGATTGCATCACTTCACTGTGAAGCCGATTACCTGTTTGTTGTTGTTGTTGTTGTTCAGCTACAGATGATCCAGTGACGTAAGAAAAGGTCCAGTCCTTTAAACATGAATAACATTGAACTGTTTTTTTTTGTGTGTCGAACTGACACAAACCATCGACAACACAAATTGTCTCCAATACTCAGCTTTTATGTCAACTCTGCAACAAGTTTCGTTTATATCATCTGCATCCAAGAATATTGTCTGCAGATGACTTGGCTTTGTCGCCAGTATTACAAGTCTCTCTGACATGTGTTTGGTTAATTTTAGTGCGTGCGTGCGTGTGTGCGTGTGTGTGTGTGTGTGTGTGTGTGTGTGTGTGTGTGTGTGTGTGTGTGTGTAAGAGAGAGAGAGAGTGCTGCAGGGTGTTCCACTGCTGTAAATCATGACTTTGCGATTAGTGATAAGCCCCTTTTTGAAGGGCTGGGGTGCGATAAAGCTGTTTGGTGTGCGTGTGTGTGTGTGTGTGTGTGTGTGTGTGTGTGTGTGTGTGCGTCTGTGAGACAGAAAACCACTGAGTGCTGCCAGATACTAATGACATCATGTAGGTTATCTCCCTGTCCAACAGACGTGCATGTGTCCTGAATGCATGAAGACATTTGCACGAGGAATACTACACACATCCTCCCTCCTCCTACTCATCGCTCTTCCTCGTTCCCATCTCTGATTCCTTTAATCTGCTCCGATAGATACTTTTTCTTTTAACAGTGGATGGCATACCTACATGCGATATAAAAAGGGCTTACTCATAGTGACAAACGTGTGGAGAATTAATACCAAATGTCGCTTTAAAGCAGTACTCAAGGGAGGGGATAAGAAGATATCTTGTGTTTGTGCATTAATGCCATGTGTGCAATAGGGAGAGATGATGCAGAATTGTTGTGTGGCAACACATAGATTTCAAACATTTAACCCTCACTATGAAGAAATTGAGTTAAACAAATGAGATGCATTACTTAAAGGGACAGCTCAGGCGTTTTGAGGTGGGATTGATTCATCAATATCAGTTTAAGTGCTAGCTAAATAAATCATTTTTTTTGCTGGTTTGCCTTATCTTCAGACAGCTTTAGAGTCTATGAATCCCAAAGGGGAATTTAAGTCGTCGTCTATGCTCGTGCCAAAGCCACCTGAGGTTAAAACTATAGTTCTGGGGGCCTTGGTGAGAGCATAGATGGAACAGAAACGGAAAGGTAAAGCGCTGAAAATATTCTAAATCTAGCGTAAACTGAACCTGAGTATTTTAAGGTGGCTTCAATACGTTTCCCCCAGCAGTTTATTACTTTGCAGTGACTCCTGTCTGCTTCCCCAGACTAGAAGTAACACACTGACTATGGATAAGTCCCTCATACAACCCCTCTTAAAAAAAATCCGAACCATCCCTTTAAGAAGACCGCTTACGAGATTTAAGGGAGTCGTACTTTAAAGTGCTATCCCCAGTCTCCATGCGAAGCGACGCTACACACATTCTGACTCACAAATCCATCATCTCACCTGACTCTCAGAAGAAAGTCAAATAAGCGTATTTCCCCAAAACGTTGCACCGTGCTCCCTCGAAGTCCGCCGTGCACACAAACCAGTTCATTCGCTGGCACTTTGTTTTGTCCTGCCGCAAACGTGTTTATTTGCTAGTTTGGGAACAACTGGCACTGTCCCTTTGCTCACTCCCCCGGCCCACGTGGCGCAGTGCACCGGGCTGTTTGCAGAGCAGCAGAGACGGGGCGATCTCCCGCCCTCCCTGCCGCCTCTACATCTGGCTGCGTTGTGTTGAACAACCCCCCCAACAGACACACACACACACACACACACACACCACACCCCTTCCAACTTGGCCGACAGATAAGCCCCAGTGATGGATACGCAGTGTCACCATCCAAAGCCCTGCCTATCTATTACAGTGCAGGGGCCGTTTCATGTGGTGGCTCTCTATGTATGGGTGAGGAGCTGGTTTCTGTGTGTGTGTTTGCGTGTGTGTTCCTTGGCAGGGAGGATGGTTCACACACTGGGTCGGTGTGTGTGTGTGTGTGTGTGTGTGTGTGTGTGAGAGGTGAGTGGGTGTTTGGTGGAGCTGTGACTGGAAAAGGGAAATTATTAGTGGGAGTAGAAAAGCGAATCGTATAGAGGAAGATACAGGGGGACAAAGTTGAGAGAGACAGATGGAGGGAGGGAGAGCCCAGAGATAAAAAAAAAAAAATGAAATGAAAAAAAGACAGAAATGTGTTTCGACAGCAACAACTGTTGGAAGTTAAAATCTCCTGTTTTGTCATATGAAAATGTCCTTTTACTACTCCATTACCAGTCTCTTTCTGTAATAAGTAAAGAATATTGATACCCATCCTCTACTAAGGAGGAAAAAAAGCGACATATTTGGATATTAATAGTAAATGCATGAAAACATATGTCATATGTTGCTCGCCTTTTTTGATAACTTTTGACTTATGCCAACTTGTAGAGAGTGAAATAGTTCACACGCTCTGTCACCAGCATCTCTAATATAAAGACAGAGTCAGAAATACATACTTAGCTTCTGTGGGCTGAATATCTTTCTTATGAACTTTGTTACACTCCCCCCCTGCGCATTACAAAGTGATATTATAGCGGGACTATGCAAGTTCTGAAAGAAGAAATAACACATTCTGACGGATGGAAAGCTGAACTCTGCGTCCTCACGTGCGCGCACAAGACAAACAAGACTGGGACCAACTCGTAGTTAAATGGTTCCATAGCGCTACTTTAGTTCTCGACCTCCACAGGGAACCTTGTAACGCAGGGTCTATTTACGAGCTTTAAATAGAGTCTTGAAAGAGCTTCTTTTTTTCTCTCAGCGACAGTCCAAACTCCAAAGATAATCAATATAATATCACAGAAGACAAAGAAAAGCACCACATGCACAAACTAGAGAGACGTGTTTGCTTTTTTAAAAATTGCCCAATCCATTAATCCATCATAAAACAGTGACCAATTCATTTTCTGTCAATGATTTATTCAGATTAAAATGCTTGAAATGCATCAGCACCGGTCAGTTCCCACCATGAACCCCACTGAGGGTGAGCCCTTCCTCCACTCACACATCAGTCACGAGGAAGACTCGAGAGCCCCGTGAAGCTGCTGACCAGCGGGGGATGCGAAAGTTGCAGGTTGCTGGTTTTTGATGCTCTGGGAGAAGTGAATGAAAAGTGTCACCACCTGTGCACTCGGCATGTGCCATCGTGCAGCCGGGGAGCAAGTTTTTTTTTTTCTTTTCTTTTTTTTTTTTTTTTTTACCAAGAGTGTTCAGTTAACCTTGTATCTCTAAGTTACGGTTAAATCCTAAATTACAAGTACAGATTTTTTTCTTTCTAATTGGTACAACAAATGACAATAACAAATGACAAAATGACAATAACAAACAATGTTTACCATGCACATTAAAGTGACGGTGTGTTGTTATCTACATTGTTGGGTTGGTGTGTCTCGGGGCCCCACTATTGTCCACCTGTAATTGGGGAACTGAAGCTTGTTGTACTCTGACTAAGGATGGCGGCTAAATGTAACGGTAGAATCGTTATATTCTCTACAATAAAACACTGAAATGGACAAATCTGGAATGGTTGATTAAGTGGAAGGTGCGAGGTGTTCATGTGTAAAATGGCAAGATTTTACATCTCATGCGAGAGAGCAAGACTAGACAAAAAATGTTTTTTTAATTTATGACGGTAGTTCAAGAAGACTCATAAAAACAATTTTTGACATCTTTTTGTTCATTGATTGTGTCTATAAAACGTCTTTTTTTATATTGAATATAAATATATTCAGATGAATATTGAACTATATGTTAGTAAATAAGAATCTTGGATCCACAGCGTGCCACTACTGTTCCTGTTCAGCGGAGAGTTTCCTATCAGACCTTCACTCCTTCAACCATCTGCTGTCACTTACATCTTCTGAAGCTTGTGCTACATTTAGAAGTCTTCTCTGGGTTTCTAGTACCGTCTTCCCAACCTGGGACGGGGTCTAATCAGGTCAGGTATGGGGTCCCGCTCCATCACAGGAGAAAGAGGCGAGACGATGATGATGATGTGAACTGTGAACTGAAGAAGAATGACTTTCGCTGTTTGATGAGGTTCAACGTCTTGGGCATAATGAATATGTTAACTGACACTTGTCGCTGATGCTACTTTTGTAGTTCTACTTGAGTCCGATCTTTTAGGTATATTCTATACCTTTTCCTTGAAGTAAAGTATCCGAATACTTCATCCAACCGTGCATCGAACCACAGCTGGAGAGTTGTCAGCAATGGACATGTTCATTTACCGTAAACAAATATATGAAACCCTGACCATACCAATCGATCCGATTGCACTAAACAAAGGCAGCTTTCCACTTGTAGTTGCTCAGCTCACAGATAGATGCTTGTTCCCCTGCACTTTGACCCCCGCAACTGAGTAAAAGTGGAGTAAAAAAAACTTCCAGACCAGCTTTTCCACATTGATGCTCTGTTTCCGCTGTGATCAGAAGTGTCTTTTTGGGAGGGCCAGGAGGTTTGTAAACACACACACACACACACACACACACACACACACACACACACAGGCCAGGACCGGCTCCAGAAAAGGAAGGAAATAGGGAGAGAGCACACAGGGGCCCGTCACACACATACATGAGGTTAAATGTGCTAAAGACATGGAGGTGTTTATATTTATTTATATGTACCCGTGTGGTTATGTGCTGGCGTGTGTTTTGACTACAGTATGTCAGAGTCGGAATGGTGCAGTAAAAGCAGCCCCGGAGCACCATAAAGCCAACTTTTACAGTTCATATTGTTGCCCCTCAGCTAAAGAAGTCAAACAAAACAACTCAGCTCACCATTGTTTTTATTAATGATTGGATTTTTCAGACTCGGGCTCACGTTGTGTTTTTCATTTTCCCATGTTGCAGGATGGCAGGAGAAATGCAATTAAAGCCATTGTTTCACGAGGGCTTCTTGCCTGTGCGCAGGAATTAAAAACACCACAACACAGCTACAGTACCTTGTGGAGTACACACATCTTTTTGTAATCAACTTCTTTTTTTTTACACACACACACACACACACACACACACACACACACACACTGATGGCAGCGAGCGTTCATTGTCTAACCCAAGAGCACACACACATACATAATTAGAACTTAAAGCCCCAGCAATTAGAGCCCAATCAGATTTTCCTCAGTGCTTGTCAACAATTTCCCCTCGTACTTTCTTTTCTCTCGCTCGTTTATCTCTTTATGCACACATGCCTCGGCCTGTCCTTCATTTTCCAGAGTTGTTAGTCGACATATTCCCACTCTCTCTCTTTGTCTTTCTCCATCTGTCTCTTCTAACCCTCGTTCGGTCTTTGTGCGCTATTTTTGCATTTGAAAAGACCACCCAATGGGTTCAGGAGGGGGCAGATTCTCAAAGAGGAGTTGGTTTAGAATATTAATTGTTTTTTTCGTGTGTTTTTTTTCTCCTGGGAAAACTGCCTAGATCAACACCGCCTGCCACTTTCATTTAAGTCCCTGCTCGACAAACTGCAAATGGGTCCATGCAAGCGAGGCTCAAATCAAGCTAGCTAGCTTGGCTACTGCTCAACTAGCGCCTGTCATGCAGACGTTTAGCATTTTTTTCATCTGTCTTACTGAGATTTGAATAGTCCTGGAGTTTTTTGTTCTTCTTTTACATATTCTAACACGTCTGAGTATCCAAGACATTACTTTGCGTCAGAGCTTTTGAACATTTGGGATTTTAATAGATTAGCAGCAATTAGCTTGTTAGCTGTGAGCGTGTTTGCAGTTCCTGTGACATGTTCCCAGCAGAGCAGTGTGCGTAGTATCGTTTTTTCCAAATGTATGGCATTTTGGGAATGAACTCCATCCAAATGAGTCTCCCTGTTATTTTTTAGGACTATATCCTTAGCCGCCACGCTAGCCGCCACGCTAGGCACCACGCTACATCATTGCATCTTCAGTGACCTCAGAGATTGCTCAGATAAAAATGTCTCCCTGCCCTATGAAATCCAGAGTTTCCCCAGCGTCCGTCATGCTCCGTCTCTCCAAAACCTCACACTGCCCCAACAATGGTGCGGTCCCTTAATTGTCACCCGTATCAAGCATATAACCGGACTACCCGTCTGGAAGGGTATCGGATGGTAATCAGCACGGCAGCCGAAAGTTTGTGCTGTCGCTCAGAGTCCCTTGACGTCACACCGACATGCCTGCATGATTAGTTCTGGTTCAAATCCAGCTGACCTGCATTGTCACCCGTGATCAGCGTCCCGCAAGTGCCTGTAACGGGACAAACATTGTTCATTAGGAGTTTGCAGTGTTGTAAATTGGAACTATGTGATGTGACACTTGGGGGAGGCAGTTCGAGGCTTGGCCTGCCGTCCTGTCTGCGGCCGTGAATTTAGGATTGTTTTAGTAGTACATGATACAGTGATATACATTATGAAATACATACCTCTATGTTGTTGTTTTTATTTTGTTTTTTAAATCACGATTAAGAGTTAATAAGAGTTGTATGTATTGTCCATTCATTTCTCTTTGTGTTTACCTAGCACACTTACACAAATACTTTTATCACTTACCAGATCAACAAATAAAATACGTTGACCGTGAATATTTTCACAGTCAAACTATTTTCTTTTTCAAAGCATATACGAATAATTTAAAGCCGACAGGGTCCGGCAAGAGGATATGTTTGGATTGATTTGTTCCTGGGTTTCGAGATTTCTATCTCACATTTTTGTCTCCACTACAAAACGATGGAGATGGGGAACCTTCAATTTGTTGCCCTCATAGTATTGTATATTAAAAATCTTGACAATCCACAGATTTGTTTTTGTTGGGACTTGGGTAGACTAAAGGTGTACACACCCATGGCCCAAAGTAAAACAAAGGTGTCTTCATTTATTTAGTACTAATCAATGTTGTCTTAGTACTGTGTCGGCATGTACAGACTGTTCTGTCTGACTCTCCCATTACTTTCATTGCTATCATTCGTTATTGTATCGTTATTGTTTCTACTCCTGGCCCGATTCTCAGGAAACTCATTGGAAGGCTGTGGGATGGGCCAAAGAAGAACCCATTAGATCTCGGCGCAGATTGGTCTGCACTTGCCAGGTGCCCTTCTAGTAAGTTTGTGGAGTCTGAGGCAGAACCTTTAAGATCCTAATTGTATTAACGGGGCCTAAAATGTGGCCTTTGGCTCGTTACTCTTTTGGTCTCGTGTAGAACTCGTTGGGATCGCAGCGTCTTTGGCCGAGGCGGTGCTCATGCCTCCGATGTGACTCGTCTGCTTGGCCGTCCGCTGTGGAGCACGTCCAGATAAAACATGTCCTCCGTTCCGTGCTTGTTACCACCATTTCCCCTGTCATGCGAGCACTGCCGAGACAGATGTATTTTTCAGTAGGGACCGTGTGCCACAAGCTCCTGACCGCAGTCAGCCAACCTACTTGTCACCTTTTTGGTATTCTGCCATGTGTCTTTCCCCCTGGAGGACATTGTAATCTTAAACTGCATGGGGGGGGAGGGGAGACTTTCGTGGAGAAGTGGAACTGAAAAACATTCCAAAACCAGATTGATGATGTTACTTAAGTAAAGGTTTGAGTTTTTGTTTTGTTTTTGTTTCTTCACTGTAGTATTGTTACTTTTACTAAAGTACAAGCTCTGAATACCCATTCAATTCAATTCAATTCAGTTTATTTTGTATAGCCCAAAATCACAAATTACAAATTTGCCTCAGAGGGCTTTACAATCTGTCCCAGGACCTCACATCGGATCAGGAAAAACTCCCCAAAAAACAGAAAAAAAACCTTTCACAGGGAAAAAAGGGAAGACACCTTCAGGAGAGCAACAGAGGAGCAATAGATGTCATGTGTACAGAATGAACAGCGTTACAGAGTTCCAACACATTCAATGAATATGACAGAATGTATAAATAATTAGTAGTAGCCATGGACCACGATCCAGACCTCCACAATCCATGAAACAGAAGGAGGTAGAGAGGAGGAGGGGGGGGGGGGGCATGAGCAGGGCCATGGTGGGAGGCATCAGACACCTCCAGGTCCAATGGACCCTCTGATACGTGAAGTCACAAAGACTCCGGGGAGGAAGCAGAGTTAATAAGGTGCAATGGAGAGATGTAAATCCATCCATAAGTAGAGAGAGAAGAGGAGAGAGGTGCTCAGTGTATCCTAAAACTTCCCCCAGCAGCATATAAGTCTATAGCAGCATATCAAGGGGCTGGACCAGGGCAAACCTGATTCAGCCCTAACTATAAGCACTATTAAAGAGGAAAGTCTTAAGTCTATTCTTGAATGTGGGGACTGTGTCTGCCCAATGGACTGAAAGTGTAAGCTGGCTCCATAAAAGAGGAGCTTGATAACTGAAGGCTCTGGCTCCCATCCTACTTTTTAAGACTCTAGGAACCACAAGTAGCCCCGCATTTAGTGAGCGCAGCTCTATAGTGGGGCAATATGGTACTACAAGCTCCTTAAGATATGATGGTGCATCACCAATCAAGGCTTTGTAGGTAACTGGGACCTGGAATACCTTTGACTGACCACCTCCTAACATACACTTTCCTTTCATTTGGCCTTTATGTGGTTTGAAGGTTGGAATGGTCATTTTATTATTCTGCGCTGTCTTGACAGTATCACACATATTCCGCAACAACTTTTTTCTTATCTTGCGCTTCATGGAATTCGACGTTTACACTTTACTTTTTTGTGGCTGCATCATTCCATCATATGGGAACATTATCATGTCATGTTTGATTGTAGATGACACATTTATTATCTTAATTTCACTCAAATTTGAAATGAAGCTTAATCTTACACTTGTTTTCATTCATATTCCCTCAGTCTCTCCCTCCCAGCTGATTGTGCACGTATTAACCAACACGATTCTGTTTCCCAAAGCCAATCACGTCTTTTGGCACTGTATTTCAGCTCAAATCGGATGGCTCCAGTCAGCATCACAGTCACGCTCCTCATTCATCATCGGATTGCAGCAACTGCCTTCATCACCACCAACACCAGTGTCTGGACTCCAGGGGGGATTATACCTTATCTGACCTCAGCATCACTACCCTTCAGCTATCCTACTTCAGCATGGAGTCCAATCGTGAAAGAGTTTGCACTATTCAAATTGTATGCATGTCTAATAAATTACTGTTAAATTCTAATGAAGTCTCTCTTGATATGATATTAAGTCATCTCGGTAGAACCGTGTTCTGCTGCCCAGCATTGAGTCTTTTGTCCCCTTTGCTCTCCACGGCTATGAAGCATCACAGACCATCCAAGTTGTTAGAGTGTCCAGTTCACTCACATTATATAAAGTGATTGCTTTTTTGGAGCAACGGACATGCATAAAACAGCTGATGCTGCATAATGAACTGAATAGGTACAATCCCACATACTTAGATCAGAGCCAAAACACTTTTTTCTGTTTGACCTCAAGGTCACCAACAGCATGCAATCATGTCACCTTTCTGACTGACACAAGTTCCTTCTGTGTTCTTGCAGTCAGCGTACTGTATCGAGTTTTCTGTTCTTTTTGCAAACAACACAACATGTCACGAGACACCCGAACGCTCTGGACTGACTACTCTGCTTATATCATCGGATCGCTGCGATAACACCGAAACCCTTTTAAAAAAAATGATTATTCCAAATGAGTCGTTGTGTTGCCGTAGCTGTCGGGGCCATCAGCAGTCATGCGGCACAAAGTGAGTTTTGGCCACGTCTTCGTCTCACTCGTTGGACTCCTCAACCCTCCATGAATGGAGTGTTCAAAACGCCGCCTGCAATGAGTATGAAAACATTGTGTCGCCTCGCACATAATCCACATCATAGGAGAAATGGTGTTTGGTCCCCAGGCAGCGTGACAGCACTCAGTTTTTTCCCTGACTCGACCTTTGTGAGATGGCAGCGCCGAGGAACCCGCGGGGGGAGGGCTCTGCTGTGGAGTGCCCACTCAGATGTTCAATATCTAATATTTCACCAAGCTAAGTAAAGAACGTGTGGAGTTGTGCGTGTTGCGCTCTCCTTTTCTCGTTAATTCGTTGTGACGTCTGCAGTCGGGTGACGGACGCTCGATGCTGGAAGGGACACCGAGAACAAATCCACTGTTCCGTAACGTGTGAATCGTACAAAACAAAACGCTCAGACGTTTCCACTCGTTTGCCTCAGCGAACGATGAGAGCTGATGACGGGGCGTCCTGTAAACTGGAGTTTAAGACCTGTGCCGTACGTCACCATATAGTCTCATTTATTATTTTTGAACCGTAAACAAATTGCACTCTCCACAGTCCAACACACAAAGATATTCACATTTGACACATTGTAGATGCTAGGATCTGCATTTTGTTGAATTGATAATTGTATTAAACTGTGTATCTATTGTCAAAGTGGTTGCCAATTCATTTTCTGTTGATCGATTAATTTATTTCTCCAGCAAATGTTGTCAAACCATATATTTTTTACTTTTGTTTGAGAACACAGGAACTCGTTTTAATTAAAAAAAAATTTAAAATTTTTTTTAAAACAAGGGGGGCGGAAGACACAAAGTTGATATTTATTGAGGTTGTAAGTCAATGGACATGCTGTGTTGCAACTTTTGGAAACTAATTAAAACAGGCGAAGCTGAGTTTATGAGCAACTCTTATGGGTTTCAACAGCCTATCTGAAGCTAAATAATGACAGTAACCTGAGTGGGGAGTCACCAGGTTTTTGTACTGGACATCATTCAACTGCGTGGGGAGCAACGTTTTCAGCTAATAGTCTGTGTCACAGTTTATTTGGATCTCTTCCTCCCACACCAAGATGTTTTATCTCTGCACGCCCCGTGCTTTCTCCCTCGAGTTTCCACTATTGGAATAAATTCAGATTATTTTCAGCAGTTTTACAGCACTTGCTATATCACTGCCTCCTCCCCCTCCTCTGCAGGCCCCCCCAGAGCCTCACAAACCCCCTGCTGCTACCAGCTGACAGTGGGGGGGAGGAATAAAAGCAGGGGGAAGAATAACAAGGCTACTGGGAAAACAAAAAACTGTTCCTCTTTCTTGGCACTCTTCTCTTAACCCTTGCGTAGTCCCAACATGCTGTACTCCTCTTGTCCTAAAGGTCAAACAAATGACCCACCTTGATTTGAACATTCTGAAACCCTGAATCTACTTGGCATGCACGACTTACATCATATACATCACACACTTTGGGAATGTTCTGGCTTTTCCTTTTCACAGTTCTGGAGAAAAACAACTGAAGGGAAACAACAAGTCTTAAAAGTTTTTTTTGGCAACATAGTTTTATAGTCTTATAATTGGGAATTTAACCACAAACTACTCGTCTTCTTCCATTTTCAAACCAATGGCCCCACCCACAAGGTGTATCAACAACATCAATGACGTAGAATAAATGAAGGGAATAGGTAGAAAACCAAAATG
Organism: Cyclopterus lumpus; assembly: GCF_009769545.1. Classification (NCBI taxonomy): domain Eukaryota; kingdom Metazoa; phylum Chordata; class Actinopteri; order Perciformes; family Cyclopteridae; genus Cyclopterus; species Cyclopterus lumpus. The sequence goes on from NC_046984.1 coordinate 5,209,466, forward strand.
TGTGGAACATAAATAGAAGTGACGCCCATGTCTATAATGTGTTATGATGTCCTCATAGCAATGTATCATCTTAGTTTTCAGCACTCATAATGTCCACGGCGCTTTACAACAATCATGAATTCTTATATCATAATACTTCATCATTGCTGAATGTTGACTTTTCAAGGATCATAGTGAATTATAATTCACATTCTTATAAAAAAAACCTTCTAATTAATTATGAAAAAAGCTCTATGTTTTATGATTGTTGTTTTGAAGCATTATACATATTTCCGAGAGCTTATAACTATAATATATAACCGTTGTACTCTGGAGGTGTACATCTGTCATGGACATCTACACCGGTGGTGGTTCAGTGTCTCATGTGACGTTTCTTGAGTTTCATCCTGAGGATAAACTTTCACAAAACATGTCCACTTGTTTTTGATAGCATTTTCTTTTTTTTATTGCAAATACATATACAAAAGATTCTTTAAAAGACAGTACAAATACATATGGCAAGATCACAGAAGAAGGGTAGGGGGGGGGGGGTATTTTGTTATTGAGAGGAAAGGAAATGTAGCTTGTGGAGCAGACGGTCTTCTCTGGTGATCGCACAAACGAGGAAAAAAAACAGAAAAAAATTGTAAAAACCATGTAACTGAGATAACCTTTTCCAAGTCCCACTCAAAAGAAATGAACAAATAATCCGTACACAAATTGTTAGATAATCCCCACCGACCCTCTGAAAACAAGGCAAATACATACTTAAAATAGACATTTAGATAAACATAAATAAACACAAAAAGACGATTACAGCGTGTGTCGTTATTTTCTAAGTACCTCCTGGGTGGAGATTTAACATTTTAAAAGAAAGGGGGGGGGGGGAATTATATGCCGTCTACATTCGCAAAAGGAGACAATTTATTAGTTATAAGAATAGTATGCAAAATAATTACTTTGAAATAAAATTAAAGCTAATAAATAAATAAAGTTTCAAACTGGGTTTGAGAGTGAAGGAAGTGTTTTGGACTCCAGCGTGGTTGGAGACTGCGGGTGGGGGGGGGGGGGGGGGGGGAGGTCAAAGGTGACTTCCTGTAGCTGTCAAACACACGCTGTTGGACGGTAAGTGTAATCTCAGCTGTGGCAGTTGTTTCACACACACGCACACACACACGCACGCACGCGTACAAAAAAAGGTTGCGCGTAAAAATCCAAGGCACGGATGGTGGAAAGGGGCTGCAGTCTCCCCCGTCAAGACAGCGTTGTGAAAGCGGAGCCTCTCTCTTCCTCTCTGTTGCCTCATCGCGTTGACGACGAGGTGAGAAAACTAAATCAACCGGCGCAACGGCTCAAACACAAAGACGGACTTCCTGCTGGACGACACGGGAGAGAGAGAGAGAGTCGAACAGGAAAACCAGAATCGGCGCCGGCGGTCAGCTGCTGAACCGTGTGAAATATAAAGCTTTTTTACGTTTTATATCTACAGGTAGAAATAATTACCCAGACGACCCCCCCCCCCCCCCCCCTCCCCCCCCCCCGCGGGTTACAAACTGCCAGCGTGTGAAGAAACGAAACCAAAGAGAAACATACACAGTACCTACTGTTATATAAACAATCAATAAGTCCTCACAGAGGATTTTCCTAAGTCTCTCCATCTCTCTAAAAAATATATATACACACACATATGTATATATATATATATATATGTATATATATATATATATATAGTTTGTATCAAGATACAATAGCAAGGCACGGCGTGAGCCAATCACAATTCCAGCTCTCCTCTTTTCTTCTTCTTCTTTTTCTTTTTCTTCTTCTTCTTCTTCTTCAAGTGTCTGAGTCAGGAGGAGGAGCTCTCCCTGGAGTAAAGTGTTCTGTATGTCAGATCTGCGTGGCTGTACATGTCTGTCAGCGTGTGTGTGTGTGTGTGTGTGTGTGTGTGTGTGTGTGTTGCCTCTCATGGTCTGGTGAGCTGGGTGTAGACCGGGGCCTGCTCCCAGTGCTGCGGGCTGCTCTGTGGGATGGAGGGCACCCCTGTGTTGTCGGCGATGGGCGTGTACATGGGCCTCTGGCTGGGGCTGCTCATGTAGCTGAAAGTCGAGTACAGGCCTGAGCCCTGCCCCGCCCCCGCGTGGCTGTAGTAGGAGGCGGCGCCACCCCCCTGGTGGTCGGAGTAGTCGTACTGCTGCGCCCTGGAGATGGCGGCCGGGTAGGAGGATGAGGGGGGGCTGTAGTGCTGCAGGTTGAAGGGGCTGCTGTAGGCGACGTGCTGCGGGGAGCCCTGCTGCTCGGTGTAGTGGCTCGGGCTCAGCTGCTCCGTCTTGATCTGGGTCCTGTGCTGCGCCTGAGCTGCCTCTGAGCCACCGCTCCCGAGAGGGGTCAGACTGTGCTGCTGTCCCTGCTGGTTTTGGCTTTTCGCCAGCCAGGCCGCGGCGGCTCCCGCCTGCGGGCTGACCGGGGCGCCGCCGCCGCCGCCGCCGCTGCTGATGCTGTAGCTGCCGGTGTAGGTGACTGACGCGGTGGAGCCGGGGTGGCCGTTGGGCGGGAGGTACTGGTCGAACTCGTTGACGTCGAACGTCTCGATGTGGGAGATGACGTCGCTGCTCAGCTCGCCGATGTCCACGTCGCGGAAGTCGATGTTGAGCTGGCGTCCGCCGGGGCCGTCGGGCAGAGAGCGGAGGCCACCTTCGCGCTTTAGGTCCATCTTGCCTGAGCTGACCTCAGTCTTTGGGGTGGTGGGAGGAGTAGGGGGCCCCTGGGAGCCTGCAAGTTAGGAAAACACCACAGATGAGATTTTGCTCGCTGTGTGCATTTAGTTTAGTACTTTTGAAGCACACTAATATGATTAGTGAATGCACACGAGGCACCCACACATCCACTGAGGTGAATGAGTGACTACTGCGGGTACTGCTAAAAAAAAACACAACTGCAATCTTCCTGCTCACCTGAGTGCTCACT